>NC_069712.1:34512737-34547737 GCF_027358585.1 Pangasianodon hypophthalmus
TATGAGCAGAAATGGAGGCCATAAATCACTTTATTCACGCAGGGAGCACCTCGATTACACACACACACACACACACACACACACACACACACACACACACAAAACCAACAGCAGTGTTAAATAATACCAGTCCCATGACCAAAATACAGCCCTGCTCACTACGTAGAAGCAGATGGAGGATTTTGACCCGAAGCTGATTTTAAATCACTCTCTCAGTAACTCAATACACACACACACTCACACACACCCAAAACGTTTATTTTAAACAAAATGAAGATTTTAAAAGAACTTTCCTTCTGTGTGTGTGTGTGTGTGTGTGTGTGTGTGATGTCTGAAGTGACAGAACCCTCTTTACTCCTTTAGAGAATGTCTCATGTCCTCATTCTGTCTCTCTGATGACTCGCAGCTCCGTCACTACAGCGGCTGAACCCGAGACTCTGAGCCCCGCCCCCCAGCACAAACCCCTCCCACTGCTCTTCAACTCCAACAACAGCATTCTTCTTATTATTATTAATCTATCTATCTATCTATCTATCTATTTTACAGGCAGTTTATTTCATGAGATTTTGTAAAATATGCAAGAAAAAGGAAAAATGTCTGCTCTGGATCATTTACAGCATTTCTCCTAACAGGGCTAAAGCTTCAGAAATAAAACAAAAAATATGAAAATTGTTAGAGCGAAAGTGTTTTATAGGAGATGTGACTTGACTCTTAGTGCTTGCTGTGAAGTTTAGCTGTGTGTTAGTTGTTTCCATGGTGATGTGTGTTTGTGAGGATTTGAGTATAAGACTATAATAAACCCTTCAGTTTAACACTCAGTGAAAACGCCGACATTTCACACAGCCGTGTGTTTAATATCATTTCTCTGCACAGATAATGAGAATGAGATGTGACCAAAGTGTTTAAAGGACTTCAGGAGTAAATAAAGCTCATTAAAAGGCTAAAAAAGGGTATTTATAATACAGCTCGAACTGTACGTGTACGCAGTTTACAGTAAATCTCTACACTGAATAATTCCTGAATGATCGAGTGATATAGAAAGGATTTACTTCACAGACCTCAGTGTGTTCAAATAACACACAAAACAACAAATAAAATATATTTAAAATAAATGTGTCACTTTAACACAGTAATTATGTTTGTGTGTTTAACTGTGGCAGTGTGCTCAGATTATTTAACACAAATATTCGATTCAATTCAGTTTTATTTGTATAGCGCTTTGATCTGGGTGACACCCGATAGTGCGATTATAAAACATTCCCTTCTATAACTGTGTACTACATGGACAAATAGTGCAGTTGTGTAACCAGGAGATTCATCACAGTTTTCACATGAAGTCTGTTTTGTTGTAGTTATTGTGGCAATTGCAGTCCTAAGTCCTAAAGATGTGAATTATTTTAATAAAAAAGATTAAGTGCACAATTACTGGATGATTATTGAACCTGTGATACGCCAGACACACATGTAGTTTATTTTCTCCTCATATTTAACACAACATCTCACACGCACACACACACAGAGTTAAAATAGTGATAACTAACCACACACTTTTTAGGTTGACATATGGAAACTGCATCTCTGTCTGTCCCAGTTTGTCCATTTCTTTCCTTATATGGTCATAGTTTCCTGTCCTTGTTACCCTCTGCAGTGTGTTGATTGCCTCATTGCCTGATTGTGTCTTGTTCCTGCGTTTCAGTCTCGGTACTAATCTGACTTCTCCGGTTCGGTCCACGTGTTTCTGCTTCTCTGCATTTTGTCTGTTCCTGGTTTTAACTTGGTGTTTTTACTGCTCAGTGTTTTTTCGAGTTAGTGATTTGACCCGTGCAGAGTGTTTCACGTGTGAGTGATTTTTAAGAGAGATTTGTTCAGTTAAAACACTAACACTAGTTAAAATGCAGATTTGTACTTTAACCATCATGTTACATGTGTTTTATTATTGTAATGTACAGGTTGGAGACGGAGACAGAATCGCAGATAAACTCCCACCACCACTCCTGTCCAAATCTCACCTGTCCGTTACCTGCTACAAGCTCCGCCCCTTCTGTTCCATGGTGCATGATGGGAAGGTAAGTGTCCATCATTACTTTAATGTGTTGTTGGTCTGCAAGACCTGAAAATGAGGTGGTGAGGTCAGGACATAAAGACATGAGATAGATAGTGAGAGTGAGACAGAGAGAGACAGACTGACAGACAGACAGGTGGGTGGTAAAGATGGTGGTCTGAGAGTTGCAGTGGGTTCTGAAAGGTTCTAACAGTTTTATCTAAGATGTGTTTGTGTAAAGACTCTCTGACTGACTGTAATGCAGGACCAGGTTTTTCACAAGAGCAAAGTAACGTGGTTTTTACTGTGTGTGTGTGTGTGTGTGTGTGTGTGTGTGTGTATGTGTGTGTGTTTACGCCTAAAAGTTTAAACTGTGGGCGGAGTCAATTCTAATTAAAGGAATTAATCACCTGCAGTGTGAAAGTCCCTTCAGGAGCAGTGCTGGTGTGTGTAAATTAACACCACTGAAGGCAGGGAATAAATTTGTGGAAACTCATTTCTACTGTTTTAAAAGCAAGTTATAAAATATTTCCATAATTATGATCTTAATAATGAGAAGGTTTGTGATGTTAGATGTTCATGTCATGGTCACAGCTCTAACACTGAGTGTGTGTGTAAATCTTTTCATTACACGAACTTTATGAACTCTGCTGTGACTGTATGTGTTTCATCCTCTTTCCTTAATCAGCTGCTCCTCGTCTGTGGGTGTGTTTTTTCTGTAAATAAACCGTCACATGTAAAACGATTTTCTGCCTCAGGAATCTCATTAGCGCTCAGCGAGGCTGCGGCGTTCACACGCAGAGAGGAAAATAAAAATAACTTTTCATAATCCGTCTGCAGCTCGGCTCTATTCGAGGTGACACATTAGCGCCGTGTTTAAGGAGACGTGTCATTTAGAAATCCATCGTTTTTGTTTATAAAGAGAGAAAAACACGCTGCAGGACGACACGACGTTCATGAAGAGAATATCACGTTAATATTCAGAGCCTTTTTCTCACTGTCACTTCAAATGAAGCTGTAATTTAGCTAACAAAAGCAGCGTCTCGTCCTCGGCACAGTGCGTTCACTCCACTTTATTAACACTCACTCAATAAACACTGTGTTAATGCTCAGTGTTCATCCAATTACTGGATGCTAAGTGTGTGCAGTGTGTGTGTGTGTAAGTGTGTGTGTGTGTGTGCAGTGTGTGTGTAAGTGTGTGTGTGCAGTGTGTGTGTGTGCAGTGTGTGTGTGTAAATGTATGTGTGTGTGTGTGCAGTGTGTGCAGTGTGTGCAGTGTGCAGTGTGTGTGTGTGTGTGTGTAAGTGTGTGTGTGTGTGTGTGTGCAGTGTGTGTGTAAGTGTGTTTGTGTGCAGTGTGTGTGTAAGTGTGTGTGTGTGTGTGTAAGTGTGTGTGTGTAAGTGTGTGTGTGCAGTGTGTGCAGTGTGTGTGCGTGCAGTGTGTGTGTGTGTAAGTGTGTGTGTGTGTGTGTGTGTGTGTGTGCAGTGTGTGCAGTGTGCAGTGTGTGTGTAAGTGTGTGTGTGTGTGTGTAAGTGTGTGTGTGTGCAGTGTGTGTGTGTGTAAGTGTGTGTGTGTGTAAGTGTGTGTGCAGTGTGCAGTGTGTGTGTGTGTGTGTGTGTGTAAGTGTGTGTGTGTGCAGTGTGTGTGTGTGTGTAAGTGTGTGTGTGTGTGTGTGTGTGTGTGCAGTGTGTGTGTGTGTGTGTGTGTGCAGTGTGTGTGTGTAAGTGTGTGTGCAGTGTGCAGTGTGTGTGTGTGTGTGTGTGTAAGTGTGTGTGCAGTGTGTGCAGTGTGTGCAGTGTGCAGTGTGTGTGCAGTGTGTGTGTGTGTGTGTGTGTAAGTGTGTGTGTGTGTGTGTGTGCAGTGTGTGTGTAAGTGTGTTTGTGTGCAGTGTGTGTGTAAGTGTGTGTGTGTGTGTGTAAGTGTGTGTGTGTGCAGTGTGTGTGTAAGTGTGTGTGTGCAGTGTGTGCAGTGTGTGTGCGTGCAGTGTGTGTGTGTAAGTGTGTGTGTGTGTGTGTGCAGTGTGTGCAGTGTGCAGTGTGTGTGTAAGTGTGTGTGTGTGTGTGTGTGTAAGTGTGTGTGTGTAAGTGTGTGTGTGTGTGTGTAAGTGTGTGTGTGTGCAGTGTGTGTGTAAGTGTGTGTGTGTGTGTGTGCAGTGTGTGCAGTGTGCAGTGTGTGTGTAAGTGTGTGTGTGTGTAAGTGTGTGTGTGTAAGTGTGTGTGTGTGTGTGTAAGTGTGTGTGTGTGCAGTGTGTGTGTAAGTGTGTGTGTGCAGTGTGTGCAGTGTGTGTGCGTGCAGTGTGTGTGTGTAAGTGTGTGTGTGTGTGTGTGTGCAGTGTGTGCAGTGTGCAGTGTGTGTGTAAGTGTGTGTGTGTGTGTGTGTGTAAGTGTGTGTGTGCAAGTGTGTGTGTGTGTGTGTAAGTGTGTGTGTGTGCAGTGTGTGTGTGTGTGTGTGTAAGTGTGTGTGTGTTTGTGTGTGTGTGTGTGTGTGTGTGCAGTGTGCAGTGTGTGTGTAAGTGTGTGTGTGTGTGTGTGTGTAAGTGTGTGTGTGCAAGTGTGTGTGTGTGTGTGTAAGTGTGTGTGCAGTGTGCAGTGTGTGTGTGTGTGCAGTGTGTGTGTGTAAGTGTGTGTGTGTGTGTGTGTGCAGTGTGTGTGTGTGTGTGTGTGTGCAAGTGTGTGTGCAGTGTGCAGTGTGTGTGTGTGTGTGTGTGTGTAAGTGTGTGTGCAGTGTGTGCAGTGTGTGTGTGTGTGTGTGTGTGTGATAATGAGCTGATGACCTGCATGTGTTGAAGGACGCTCATTAATCTCATTAATTACAGAGATGTGATAATAAAACAACACGCAGGTCTGCTGCAGTCCCAATAAATCAGCAGCTCCAACATCATCTTCAGAACCTCGTTTTCATCTTCACCGTCATCGTCCAGGTCACGAATCAACACCACAGAAACACTGCGGTTTCTCTCTAACGAGCTTCACATCGCTCTCACACTCTGCAGTGTTTAAAAGTGCGTTTAATCACGCGGTGTTTAAGGGTGCGTTTAATCACGCGGTGTTTAAGGGTGCGTTTAATCACGCGGTGTTTATGGGTGCGTTTAATCACGCGGTGTTTAAGGGTGCGTTTAATCACGCGGTGTTTAAGGGTGCGTTTAATCACGCGGTGTTTAAGGGTGCGTTTAATCACGCGGTGTTTATGGGTGCGTTTAATCACGCGGTGTTTAAGGGTGCGTTTAATCACGCGGTGTTTAAGGGTGCGTTTAATCACGCGGTGTTTATGGGTGCGTTTATGGGTGCGTTTAATCACGCGGCGTTTAAGGGTGCGTTTAATCGCGCGGCGTTTAAGGGTGCGTTTAATCACGCGGTGTTTAAGGGTGCGTTTAATCGCGCGGCGTTTAAGGGTGCGTTTAATCACGCGGTGTTTATGGGTGCGTTTAATCGCGCGGCGTTTAAGGGTGCGTTTAATCACGCGGTGTTTATGGGTGCGTTTAATCGCGCGGCGTTTATGGGTGCGTTTAATCGCGCGGCGTTTAAGGGTGCGTTTAATCACGCGGTGTTTAAGGGTGCGTTTAATCACGCGGCGTTTAAGGGTGCGTTTAATCGCGCGGCGTTTATGGGTGCGTTTAATCACGCGGTGTTTAAGGGTGCGTTTAATCGCGCGGTGTTTAAGGGTGCGTTTAATCGCGCGGTGTTTAAGGGTGCGTTTAATCGCGCGGTGTTTAAGGGTGCGTTTAATCGCGCGGTGTTTATGGGTGCGTTTAATCACGCGGTGTTTATGGGTGCGTTTATGGGTGCGTTTAATCACGCGGCGTTTATGGGTGCGTTTAATCACGCGGCGTTTATGGGTGCGTTTAATCACGCGGCGTTTAAGGGTGCGTTTAATCACGCGGTGTTTAATCACGTGGTGTTTAAGGGTGCGTTTAATCACGCGGTGTTTAATCGCGCGGCGTTTAAGGGTGCGTTTAATCACGCGGCGTTTAAGGGTGCGTTTAATCGCGCGGCGTTTATGGGTGCGTTTAATCACGCGGTGTTTATGGGTGCGTTTATGGGTGCGTTTAATCACGCGGTGTTTAAGGGTGCGTTTAATCACGCGGTGTTTAAGGGTGCGTTTAATCACGCGGTGTTTAAGGGTGCGTTTAATCGCGCGGTGTTTAAGGGTGCGTTTAATCGCGCGGTGTTTATGGGTGCGTTTAATCACGCGGTGTTTATGGGTGCGTTTAATCACGCGGTGTTTATGGGTGCGTTTAATCGCGCGGTGTTTATGGGTGCGTTTAATCACGCGGTGTTTATGGGTGCGTTTATGGGTGCGTTTAATCACGCGGTGTTTATGGGTGCGTTTATGGGTGCGTTTAATCACGCGGCGTTTATGGGTGCGTTTAATCACGCGGCGTTTATGGGTGCGTTTAATCGCGCGGCGTTTATGGGTGCGTTTAATCACGCGGCGTTTAAGGGTGCGTTTAATCACGCGGTGTTTAATCACGTGGTGTTTAAGGGTGCGTTTAATCACGCGGTGTTTAATCACGCGGCGTTTAAGGGTGCGTTTAATCACGCGGTGTTTAATCACGCGGCGTTTAAGGGTGCGTTTAATCACGCGGTGTTTAAGGGTGCGTTTAATCACGCGGTGTTTAAGGGTGCGTTTAATCACGCGGTGTTTAAGGGTGCGTTTATGGATGCGTTTAATCACGCGGTGTTTAAGGGTGCGTTTATGGATGCGTTTAATCACGCGGTGTTTAAGGGTGCGTTTATGGATGCGTTTAATCACGCGATGTTTAAGGGTGCGTTTAATCACGCGGTGTTTAAGGGTGCGTTTAATCACACGGTGTTTATGGGTGCGTTTAAGGGTGCGTTTAATCACGCGGTGTTTAAGGGTGCGTTTATGGGTGCGTTTAATCACGCGGTGTTTAAGGGTGCGTTTAATCACGCGGTGTTTAAGGGTGCGTTTAATCACGCGGTGTTTATGGGTGCGTTTATGGGTGCGTTTAATCGCGCGGCGTTTAAGGGTGCGTTTAATCACGCGGTGTTTAAGGGTGCGTTTAATCACGCGGTGTTTAAGGGTGCGTTTAATCACGAGGTGTTTATGGGTGCGTTTAATCACGCGGTGTTTAAGGGTGCGTTTATGGATGCGTTTAATCACGCGGTGTTTAAGGGTGCGTTTAATCACGCGGTGTTTAAGGGTGCGTTTAATCACACGGTGTTTATGGGTGCGTTTAAGGGTGCGTTTAATCACGCGGTGTTTAAGGGTGCGTTTATGGGTGCGTTTAATCACGCGGTGTTTAAGGGTGCGTTTAATCACGCGGTGTTTAAGGGTGCGTTTAATCACGCGGTGTTTATGGGTGCGTTTAAGGGTGTGTTTAATCGCGCGGCGTTTATGGGTGCGTTTAATCGCGCGGCGTTTAAGGGTGCGTTTAATCACGCGGTGTTTAAGGGTGCGTTTAATCACGCGGTGTTTAAGGGTGCGTTTAATCACGAGGTGTTTATGGGTGCGTTTAATCACGCGGTGTTTAAGGGTGAGTCTCTTCATCATCGTTGCGTAACGGGTCGCTGAGACGTAATATTAATTTGTGAAATTTCAGTGTTGCCCTTTAAAGCTGGACGACTGACCGCCGGACACATTGATCTGTTTCTGTTACACACTCGAGTGTGTCCCATCAACCTGAAGCTACACACACATCTCACATACACACTCGTTCACATACGCACACCTTCACATAGACACTCATTCGCATACACACACCTTCACATACACACTCATTCACATATACACCCCTTCACATACACACACCTTCGCATACACACACCATCACATAGACACTCATTCACATACACACTTCACCTAATTATGTTTCCATTATTATTCCTCACACACTTGAAATAAATCAGTATTTTCATCACCTATTCAGTGACATTCAGCCTGGCTGTGTGTGTGTGTGTGTGTGTGTGTGTGTGTGTGTGTGTGTGTGAATGGACTGATAAGTGGAGAAAACTCTGTGGATAAAAAGACCTGAAATTGACCAAAATGACATGTTTTATCTCGATCATTACTTTCCTCACTGTGTGAAGTGCGCACTGCTGAGTGCTGTTCTCGCTCTGATCGCCTCACACTTGCCTCCCAACATTTTACAGACCTTATAAGATTTTTCATTTTACAGACTTTTCAACATTTATATATTTTACAGTCTGTGTAAACGTTACCATTTCTGTTTAAATCGACTCGTGTGTGTCGTTTCTCAGCACTGATCAATTTAAACACTGCTGATGGAAACAGAAATCACTCTCTGTTACTGAATTTATATTTGTACATGACTGGAGTGTGACTGAATCTCAGTCATGTGTTTACAGAAACACAAATCACTTCCTTGTTGCAGAGAGAACTGAACACTGAAACACTGAACAGTGAAACACTGAACACTGAAACACTGAACAGTGAAACACTGAACACTGAAACACTGAACACTGAAACACTGAACAGTGAAACACTGAACACTGAAACACTGAACACTGAACAGTGAAACACTGAACACTGAAACACTGAAACACTGAACACTGAAACACTGCACACTGAAACACTGAACACTGAAACACTGAACACTGAAACACTGCACACTGAAACACTGAAACACTGAACACTGAAACACTGCACACTGAACACTGAAACACTGAACACTGAAACACTGCACACTGAACACTGAAACACTGCACACTGAAACACTGAACACTGAAACACTGCACACTGAACACTGGAACACTGAAACACTGCACACTGAACACTGGAACACTGAAACACTGAAACACTGCACACTGAAACACTGAACAGTGAAACACTGAACACTGAACACTGAAACACTGAACAGTGAAACACTGAACACTGAAACACTGAACACTGAAACACTGCACACTGAAACACTGAAACACTGAACACTGAAACACTGCACACTGAACACTGAAACACTGAACACTGAAACACTGCACACTGAACACTGAAACACTGAACACTGAAACACTGAACACTGAAACACTGCACACTGCACACTGAACACTGGAACACTGAAACACTGCACACTGAACACTGGAACACTGAAACACTGAAACACTGAACACTGAACACTGAACAGTGAAACACTGAACACTGAACACTGAAACACTGAACAGTGAAACACTGAACACTGAAACACTGAAACACTGAACAGTGAAACACTGAACACTGAAACACTGAAACACTGAACAGTGAAACACTGAACACTGAAACACTGAAAACTGAAACACTGAACACTGAAACACTGAACACTGAACACTGAAACACTGAACACTGAAACACTGAACACTGAACAGTGAAACACTGAAACACTGCACACTGAACACTGAACACTGGAACACTGAACGCTGAAACACTGAACACCGAACAGTGAAACACTGAAACACTGCACAGTGAACAGTGAAACACTGAACACTGGAACACTGAAACACTGAACACTGAACACTGAAACACTGAACACTGAAACACTGAAACACTGAACACTGCACACTGAACACTGAAACACTGCACACTGAACAGTGAAACACTGAAACACTGAACACTGAACACTGAAACACTGAACACTGAAACACTGAAACACTGAACACTGAAACACTGAACACTGAAACACTGCACACTGAACACTGAAACACTGAACACTGAACAGTGAAACACTGAAACACTGAACACTGAAACACTGCACACTGAACACTGAAACACTGGAACACTGAACGCTGAAACACTGCACACTGAACACTGAAACACTGAACACTGAACACTGCACACTGAACACTGAAACACTGAAACACTGAACACCGAACAGTGAAACACTGAAACACTGCACACTGAACACTGCACACTGCACACTGAACACTGAACACTGAAACACTGAAACACTGAACACCGAACAGTGAAACACTGAAACACTGAACACTGAAACACTGAACACTGCACACTGAACACTGAAACACTGCACACTGAACAGTGAAACACTGAAACACTGAACACTGAACACTGAAACACTGCACACTGAACACTGAAACACTGAAACACTGAACAGTGAAACACTGAACACTGAACACTGAAACACTGAACACTGAAACACTGCACACTGCACACTGAACACTGAAACACTGAACACTGAACAGTGAAACACTGCACACTGAACACTGAAACACTGGAACACTGAACGCTGAAACACTGCACACTGAACACTGAAACACTGAACACTGAACACTGCACACTGAACACTGAAACACTGAAACACTGAACACCGAACAGTGAAACACTGAAACACTGCACACTGAACACTGAAACACTGAAACACTGAACAGTGAAACACTGAACACTGAACACTGAAACACTGAACACTGAAACACTGAACACTGAAACACTGAACACTGAAACACTGAACACTGAAACACTGAAACACTGAAACACTGCACACTGAACACTGAAACACTGAACACTGAACAGTGAAACACTGAACACTGAACACTGAAACACTGAACACTGAAACACTGCACACTGAACACTGAAACACTGAACACTGAACAGTGAAACACTGAAACACTGAACACTGAAACACTGCACACTGAACACTGGAACACTGAACGCTGAAACACTGCACACTGAACACTGCACACTGAACACTGCACACTGAACACTGAAACACTGAAACACTGAACACCGAACAGTGAAACACTGAAACACTGCACACTGAACACTGAACACTGAACACTGCACACTGCACACTGAAACACTGAAACACTGAACACCGAACAGTGAAACACTGAAACACTGAACACTGGAACACCGAAACACTGAACACTGAAACACTGCACACTGCACACTGAAACACTGAAACACTGAACACTGAAACACTGAACACTGAACACTGAAACACTGCACACTGAACACTGAAACACTGCACACTGCACACTGCACACTGAAACACTGAACACTGAAACACTGAACACTGAAACACTGAACACCGAACAGTGAAACACTGAAACACTGCACAGTGAACAGTGAAACACTGAACACTGGAACACTGAAACACTGAACACTGAACACTGAAACACTGCACACTGAACACTGAACACTGAAACACTGAAACACTGAACACTGAAACACTGAACACTGAACACTGAAACACTGAACACTGCACACTGAACACTGAAACACTGCACACTGAACAGTGAAACACTGAAACACTGAACACTGAACACTGAAACACTGAACACTGAAACACTGCACACTGAAACACTGCACACTGAACACTGAAACACTGAACAGTGAAACACTGCACACTGAAACACTGAACAGTGAAACACTGAAACACTGAACACTGAACACTGAAACACTGAACACTGAAACACTGCACACTGAAACACTGAAACACTGAACACTGAACACTGAAACACTGCACACTGAACACTGAACACTGAAACACTGAACACTGAACAGTGAAACACTGAAACACTGAACACTGAAACACTGCACACTGAACACTGAAACACTGGAACACTGAACGCTGAAACACTGCACACTGAACACTGAAACACTGAACACTGAACACTGCACACTGAACACTGAAACACTGAAACACTGAACACCGAACAGTGAAACACTGAAACACTGCACACTGAACACTGAAACACTGAAACACTGAACAGTGAAACACTGAAACACTGAACACTGAACACTGAAACACTGAACACTGAAACACTGCACACTGAAACACTGAAACACTGAACACTGCACACTGAACACTGAACACTGCACACTGAACACTGAAACACTGAAACACTGAACACCGAACAGTGAAACACTGAAACACTGCACACTGAACAGTGAAACACTGAACACTGGAACACCGAAACACTGAACACTGAAACACTGCACACTGAACACTGAAACACTGAAACACTGAACACTGAAACACTGAACACTGAAACACTGAAACACTGAACACTGCACACTGAAACACTGAAACACTGAACACTGAAACACTGAACACTGAAACACTGAACACTGAACACTGAAACACTGCACACTGAACACTGAAACACTGAAACACTGCACACTGCACACTGCACACTGAAACACTGAACACTGAACACTGAAACACTGCACACTGAACACTGAACACTGCACACTGAAACACTGCACACTGCACACTGAAACACTGAACACTGAAACACTGAAACACTGAAACACTGAACACTGAACACTGAAACTCTGAACGCTGAAACACTGAACGCTGAAACACTGAAACACTGAACGCTGAACGCTGAACGCTGAACACTGAAACACTGAACGCTGAAACACTGAACGCTGAAACACTGAAACACTGAAACACTGAATGCTGAACGCTGAACACTGAAACACTGAACACTGAAACACTGAACACTGAACACTGAAACACTGGAACACTGAACACTGAACACTGAAACACTGAACACTGAACACTGAAACACTGAACACTGAAACACTGAACACTGAAACACTGAACGCTGAAACTCTGAATGCTGAAACACTGAACGCTGAAACCCTGAAACACTGAAACACTGAATGCTGAACGCTGAACACTGAAACATTGAAACACTGAAACACTGAACACTGCACATTGAAACACTGAAACTCTGAACGCTGAAACACTGAACGCTGAAACACTGAAACACTGAACGCTGAACGCTGAACACTGAAACACTGAACGCTGAAACACTGAACGCTGAAACCCTGAAACACTGAATGCTGAATGCTGAACACTGAAACACTGTACACTGAAACATTGAAACACTGAACACTGCACATTGAAACACTGAAACACTGAAACACGGAACACTGAAACTCTGAACGCTGAAACACTGAACGCTGAAACACTGAACGCTGAACGCTGAACACTGAAACACTGAACGCTGAAACACTGAACGCTGAAACACTGAAACACTGAATGCTGAACGCTGAACACTGAAACACTGCACACTGAACACTGAAACACTGAAACACTGGAACACTGAAACACTGAACACTGAAACACTGAACACTGAACACTGAAACACTGAACATTGAAACACTGGAACACTGAAACACTGAACACTGAAACACTGCACACTGCACACTGAAACACTGAACGCTGAAACACTGAAACACTGAACACTGAAACACTGAAACACTGAACGCTGAAACACTGAAACACTGAACGCTGAACGCTGAAACACTGAAACACTGTACACTGAAACATTGAAACACTGAAACACTGAACACTGCACATTGAAACACTGAAACACTGCACACTGAACACTGAAACACTGAACACTGAAACACTGAACACTGAAACACTGCACACTGAACACTGTACACTGAAACACTGCACACTGAACACTGAAACACTGAAACACTGAACACTGAAACACTGAACACTGAAACACTGAACACTGAAACACTGCACACTGAACAGTGAAACACTGAACACTGAACAGTGAAACACTGAACACTGAACACTGCACATTGAAACACTGAAACACTGAACACTGCACACTGAACACTGAACACTGAAACACTGAACACTGCACACTGAAACACTGAACGCTGAAACACTGAAACACTGAAACACTGAACACTGAAACACTGAACGCTGAAACACTGAAACACTGAACGCTGAACGCTGAAACACTGAAACACTGTACACTGAAACATTGAAACACTGAAACACTGAACACTGCACATTGAAACACTGAAACACTGAAACACTGAACACTGAAACACTGAACACTGAACACTGAAACACTGCACACTGAACACTGTACACTGAAACACTGCACACTGAACACTGAAACACTGAAACACTGAACACTGAAACACTGAACACTGAAACACTGAACACTGAAACACTGCACACTGAACAGTGAAACACTGCACACTGAACAGTGAAACACTGAACACTGAACAGTGAAACACTGAACACTGAACACTGCACATTGAAACACTGAAACACTGAACACTGAAACACTGAACACTGAAACACTGAACACTGAACACTGAAACACTGCACACTGAACACTGAACACTGAAACACTGCACACTGAACACTGAACACTGCACACTGAAACACTGCACACTGCACACTGAAACACTGCACACTGAAACACTGTACACTGAAACACTGCACACTGAACACTGAAACACTGAAACACTGAACACTGAAACACTGAACACTGAAACACTGAACACTGAAACACTGCACACTGAACACTGCACACTGAAACACTGCACACTGCACACTGAAACACTGCACACTGCACACTGAAACACTGTACACTGAAACACTGCACACTGAACACTGAAACACTGAAACACTGAACACTGAAACACTGAACACTGAAACACTGAAACACTGAACACTGAAACACTGCACACTGAACACTGAAACACTGCACACTGAACAGTGAAACACTGAACACTGAAACACTGAACACTGAAACACTGAAACACTGAACACTGAAACACTGAACGCTGAAACACTGAACGCTGAAACACTGAAACACTGAACACTGCACATTGAAACACTGAACACTGAAACACTGAACACTGAACACTGAAACACTGCACACTGAAACACTGAAACACTGAACGCTGAAACTCTGAACACTGAAACACTGACACACTGAGGCACTGAAACACTGAAACACAAACACTGAAAACTGAAACACTGAACGCTGAAACTCTGAACGCTGAAACACTGACACACTGAAAACTGAAACACTGAACGCTGAAACTCTGAACGCTGAAACACTGACTCACTGAACGCTGAAACACTGAAACACTGAAACACTGTACACTGAAACATTGAAACACTGAACACTGAAACACTGAACACTGAACACTGAACACTGCACACTGAAACACTGAAACACTGAATACTGAAACACTGAAACACTGGAACACTGAAAACTGAACATTGAAACATTGAAACACTGAAACACTGAAACACTCAACACAAACACTGAAACACTGAATACTGAAACACTGAACACTGAAACACTGCACACTGAAACACGAAACACTGAACACTGGAACACTGAACATTGAAACACTGAAATACTCAGGCACTGAAACATTGAAACACTGGAACACTGAAATACTGAAATACTGAACACTGAAACACTGAGCACTGAAACACTGGAACACTGAACACTGAAACACTGCACACTGAAACACTGAACGCTGAAACTCTGAACAATGAAACACTGAAACACTGAACACTGAAACACTGAAACACTGAAACACTGAACACTGAACACTGAAACACTGCACACTGAAACACTGAACACTGAAACACTGAACACTGAACACTGAAACACTGCACACTGAAACACTGAACACTGAAACACTGAACCACTGAATACTGAAACACTGAAACACTGAAACACTGAATACTGAACACTGAAACACTGGAACACTGAAAACTGAACATTGAAACACTGAAACACTGAACACTGAAACACTGAACCACTGAATACTGAAACACTGAACCACTGAATACTGAAACACTGCACACTGAAACACTGAACACTGAAACACTGGAACACTGAAAACTGAACATTGAAACACTGCACACTGAACACTGAACCACTGAATACTGAAACACTGAACACTGAAACACTGAAACACTGAAACACTGAAAACTGAACATTGAAACACTGAACACTGAAACACTAAACACTGAAACACTGAATACTGAAACACTGAAACACTGAACACTGAAACACTGAAACACTGAACACTGAAACACTGAAAACTGAACACTGAAACACTGAAAACTGAACATTGAAACACTGAAACACTGAACACTGAAACACTGAAAACTGAACATTGAAACACTGAAACACTGAACACTGAAACACTGAACCACTGAATACTGAAACACTGAACCACTGAATACTGAAACACTGCACACTGAAACACTGAACACTGAAACACTGGAACACTGAAAACTGAACATTGAAACACTGCACACTGAACACTGAACCACTGAATACTGAAACACTGAACACTGAAACACTGAAACACTGAAACACTGAAAACTGAACATTGAAACACTGAACACTGAAACACTAAACACTGAAACACTGAATACTGAAACACTGAAACACTGAACACTGAAACACTGAACACTGAAACACTGAAACACTCAACACTGAAACACTCAACACTGAAACACTGAAACACTAAGAAATCAAAGAGGCAATGCGGTAGTTTAAATCTCAAACAAAATAATTCGTGGACTTGTTTAGCAGAAATAAGTCACCAAGCAGGTCTGTGTGTGGAGAGTACAGCGTCGTTACATCATACTGTAGAAGTGAAAAGGAGAGCATTTGAGATTTAATTGTTAAAAGCACTAAACATGTAAAATTGAATTGAATTGATGTTCTCTAACCAGAAGCTGCTGGATTTTACTCAGAGCTCAGGAAGGAAATGTGAGATCAAACTACAGAATGATAATAAAACGTTTCTGTGGGAAAATCAATAAAACTAACTTGAAATTGTTGTTAAAACTGTTGTAATATTTCCACTTCACTCTTCCAGAAGAATGAGACAAACAGTCAGTACTGAAGACACGTTAATCTGATCATTCTGTGCACTGTGCTTAGCTCCGCCCATATGTCCCAGGTCAGGTCACATGGTGCCTGTGTAAGAAGAGGTACTTAGGTACGGCAACAGCCATGTGTATGAAAAACACTAAAAGTGTTCACTGCATTTTTAAACACAACAGTTCAGGTTGTGAATAAAACAGTGAATTAAAATAAAAGTCACTTTCAGCTTCAGTTCTAGTTTTATTGCAGAATTTAAAGCTGGTGATGAGCGAGTGGATCGGGGGTGTGTAGATCAATATAGATTAAACACTATGACTTTATTCCTTTTATATTAATGGATGGAGGGGGCGGAGTTACCACACAGCTGAATGTTTAATATAAAGGAGCCTCGTTAAAAGTTAACAAGCCATTGATGAACAGATTTAACCCTCTCACTGCTGCACCTAATTAACACATCCTGAGTGTGAAGGCCAGGAAAGTGACGCAGTATGTTGGGATGTGAACAGATTAACTGTGTAACTGTACTGAAAATGATCATAGTTCATAAACCTGTGTTCAGGTGACGATATAATAATTGTGACAGACAGCTGATGTGAAAATGTGCTATTGTGTCTAAGATAAGAACACATCAATATAAGATTTTATTTCTCATGGTGTAATCACCGATCAGATTTTGTATTTGTTTGGGAAGCAAGTGCAACACATTGTAATAAACACACACAGAATTGTGAGAAGATGTGAGACACGAGCCTGTGGCTGATTTCTTTCTCAGCCAGAAAGTAGATTCATGCAGCCAATCAGTGATAGCCGTGTCAGGTGATTACACAGAGGGACACACCCCTGGATTTGTGCTGATATTTTTCACACACATCTGTAGCATGTCATCAGCAGTGACTGAGAAGGCCTATATGAAAGACATTCATGGCGCAATGAATATGAAAAAGGTGGATTATTTACTTTGTCCTCATATTTTTTATCTAAAGTTCTTTTAAAAATAAGAGAAAATGAAAGTAGTTAAACTAAACACATATTTGTACATTCAAAGTACAAATTAGACACAAGGACAGATGACAGAACCATAAGTTTATTGTGGTTTGAATGAAAGCTCTAGCTCACAGCAAGCTGTTTCTGTTTAGCATGCTTGCTGTTAGCAAGAGACATGACATACTTACTGACCTGGAACTCAGCGGTTTCATAATAATTACTCTGACTTAATGCTTACCAGTAGATTTTAATTCCTTCTGTTTGATATGGTGATCTGACATCACATCTCCATGCATCTCTATGTGAAGACTTTTACGATGCACTTCAGAATGCTTCATCACCACCACCACCAACAACATCAACAACCACATCAGAAATAACACCAACAACATCACCAACAACCACATAAGCAATAATACCACCAACACCACCACAACCAACATCAACAACATCACCAACAACATCAACAATACCAAGAGCAACATCACCAACATCAATAACACCAACATAAACAATATAAACAATAACACCAACATCAACAACATAAACAATAACATCAACAACATCAACACCACCATCACCACTACCATCAATAACAACATCAACAACCACATCAGCAATAATACCGCCAACATCAACACCACCAACAGCACCATCACAACCACCAACAACATCGACAACCACATCAGCAGTAATACCAACAACCACATAAGCAATAATACCACCAACAACACCACCAACAACATCAACACCATCACCACCATCAACCACGCTAACAACATCACCAACAACATCAACAGCACCAAGAGCAACACCACCAACAACAACACCAACATAAACAATAACACCAACAACATCAACAACATCAGCAACATCACCACCAACTACATGATCAACAACATCAACAACACTAACACAACACGAACAACGCTAACACCAGCAACACCACCCAGACAGACACCTTTACATTACAGCATTACAGTAAAATAACCACTGTGTGGAAACTGTGGCTTTGGGACTGCGGTTGCTGCGAGCAGTTTTGTACTCAGGACTCCGTCAGTGGTTCAGACTTGATGTGAGAGGTGTGATGAGTGTCACCCAGATGAGGATGTTTCCCTTTGAGTCTGATTCCACTCAAGGTTTCTTCCTCATATCGTCCCAGGGAGTTTTTCCTCACCACCGTCGCCTCTGGCTCACTCATTAGGGATAAATTCACAATTTATATCCTGAATGTATATATTTCTGTAAAGCTGCTTTGTGACAATGTCCGCTGTTAAAAGTGCTGTACAAATAAAATTGAATTGAATTGTAAACACTAATAAAAACATTACAGAAATAAATTATTTGTACCGCGAACACTAAAATATCAGCGTGACCAGGAGTTTAATCAGTGCAGTTACATCTCCCTCTCTCACTCTCTCCCTCTCTCTCTCTCTCTCTCTCTCTCTTTCCCTCTCTCACTCTCTCTCCCTCTCTCTCCCTCTCTCTCTCTTTCCCTCTCTCACCCTCTCTCTCTCTCTCCCTGTCTCACTCTCTCTCTCCCCGTCTCTCTCTCTCCCTCTCTCTCTCTTTCCCTCTCTCACTCTCTCTCCCTGTCTCACTCTCTCTCCCTCTCTCTCCCTCTCTCTCCCTCTGCCTCCCTGTCTCACTCTCTCTCACTCTCTCTCCCCGTCTCTCTCTCTCTGCTTCCCTGTCTCACTCTCTCTCCCTCTCTCTCTCTCTACCTCCCTCTCTCACTCTCTCTCACTCTCTCTCTCTCTCCCCGTCTCACTCTCTCTGCTTCCCTGTCTCACTCTCTCTCCCTCTCTCTCCCTCTGCCTCCCTGTCTCACTCTCTCTCACTCTCTCTCCCTCTCTCTCTCTCTACTTCCCTCTCTCACTCTCTCTCCCTGTCTCACTCTCTCTCTCTCTCCCCGTCTCTCTCTCTCTGCTTCCCTGTCTCACTCTCTCTCCCTATCTCTCTCTCTACCTCCCTCTCTCACTCTCTCTCTCTCTCCCTGTCTCTCTCTCTCTGCTTCCCTGTCTCACTCTCTCTCCCTATCTCTCTCTCTACCTCCCTCTCTCACTCTCTCTCCCTGTCTCACTCTCTCTCTCTCTCCCTGTCTCTCTCTCTCTGCTTCCCTGTCTCACTCTCTCTCCCTCTCTCTCTCTCTACCTCCCTCTCTCACTCTCTCTCCCTGTCTCACTCTCTCTCTCTCCCTGTCTCTCTCTCTCTGCTTCCCTGTCTCACTCTCTCTCCCTCTCTCTCCCTCTGCCTCCCTGTCTCACTCTCTCTCACTCTCTCTCCCTCTCTCTCTCGCTCTACTTCCCTCTCTCACTCTCTCTCCCTGTCTCACTCTCTCTCTCCCTGTCTCTCTCTCTCTGCTTCCCTGTCTCACTCTCTCTCCCTATCTCTCTCTCTACCTCCCTCTCTCACTCTCTCTCCCTGTCTCACTCTCTCTCTCTCTCCCTGTCTCTCTCTCTCTGCTTCCCTGTCTCACTCTCTCTCCCTATCTCTCTCTCTACCTCCCTCTCTCACTCTCTCTCCCTGTCTCACTCTCTCTCTCTCTCCCTGTCTCTCTCTCTCTGCTTCCCTGTCTCACTCTCTCTCTCTCTCCCTGTCTCTCTCTCTCTGCTTCCCTGTCTCACTCTCTCTCCCTGTCTCTCCCTCTCTCTCTCTCTCTGTCTCACTCTCTCCCTGTCTCTTTCTCTGCCTCCCTGTCTCACTCCCTCTGTCTCACACTCAGTATTGGGATTCTCTGTTTGTCACAAAATCAATACGACGCTTCCATTAAATGAGGCGACATCTCTCTGATCTCTCTGTCTGTCTGTCTGTCTTTACCTCTCTCCTGGAACGAAAGAGAAACGAGTACCCCTTTGCTTTCTCTCTCTCTACCTCTCTTTCTTACGCTTAACTCGCTGTGTATTTTTAAGAAGAGAGTAGTCTGTACAGGATTGTGTCCCCCATCAACCTCTCTCTCTCCCTCTCTCCACCCCTTCCCCCACTTCCCTCTTTTTCTCTGCATCCTCAAGCAGTCAAGAGAGAGAGACAAGAGAGAGAGGAAGAAGGAAAAAGGGAGGTAGGAAAAGAGAGAGAGAGGAGGGGAATGAGTCTGAGGATCCTCAGCACACTGGTGGCTGACTGGAACACACACACACACACACACACAGTGTTGCAGTGCTACTGAGCTTGGAGGAAGAGCGCTGGATACGGCTGATATCGCTGAGAGAACACACACACACACACACACGTGGAGGTTGTGTGTTTAACAGTCATCTGTATCTGTAGTGAGCTCTGTGTGTGTGTGTGTGTGTGTGTGTGTGTGTTTAACACAGTGGATGTAAACACTCAGTGATGGAGGTCTCACTGCGTCTCCTTTTCCTGCGCTAATCTCAGTGGATTATCACACAGACGTTGTGGAATTTTATGTGTGAAACTTTGTGTGTGTGTGTGTGTGTGTGTGTGCATGTGTGAGCATTCGGTATCTCACTGATGGATCCTGCAGGATTGCTGATGACTCGAGACGAGGAAATGTGAATTAGACGCAGAGTGAGTTTCATTTATTCATATTCCTGTGACACAGCTAGAACCGAGCGATGCAGTGTGCTGTGTTCTCCTCTCTGTGATCTCCTCTCTATGATCTCCTCTCTATGTTCTCCTCTCTGTGATCTCCTCTCTATGTTCTCCTCTGTGTTCTCCTCTCTGTGATCTCCTCTCTATGATCTCCTCTCTATGTTCTCCTCTGTGTTCTCCTCTCTGTGATCTCCTCTCTGTGATCTCCTCTCTATGTTCTCCTCTCCTCTCTGTGATCTCCTCTCTGTGTTCTCCTCTCCTCTCTGTGTTCTCCTCTCTGTGTTCTCCTCTCTGTGATCTCCTCTCTATGATCTCCTCTCTATGTTCTCCTCTCTGTGTTCTCCTCTCTGTGATCTCCTCTCTGTGATCTCCTCTCTATGTTCTCCTCTGTGTTCTCCTCTCTGTGTTCTCCTCTCTATGTTCTACTCTCTTCTATGTGTTCTCCTCTCTGCGTCCTCCTCTCTGTGTTCTCCTCTCTGTGATCTCCTCTCTATGTTCTCCTCTCCTCTCTGTGATCTCCTCTCTATGTTCTCCTCTCCTCTCTGTGTTCTCCTCTCTGTGATCTCCTCTCTGTGTTCTCCTCTCCTCTCTGTGTTCTCCTCTCCGCGTCCTCCTCTCTGTGTTCTCCTCTCTGCGTCCTCCTCTCTGTGTTCTCCACTCTATGTTCTCCTCTCCTCTCTGTGATCTCCTCTCCTCTGTGTTCTCCTCTGTTTTCTCCTCTCTGTGTTTTCCTCTCTATGTTCTCCTCTGTGTTCTCCTCTCTGTGTTCTCCTCTCCTCTCTGTGTTCTCCTCTCCATATTCTCCTCTCTGTGTTCTCCTCTGTTTTCTCCTCTCCTCTCCATGTTCTCCTCTCCATATTCTCCTCTCTGTGTTCTCCTCTGTTTTCTCCTCTCTGTGTTCTCCTCTCTGTGTTCTCCTCTCTGTATTCTCCTCTCTATG
Organism: Pangasianodon hypophthalmus; assembly: GCF_027358585.1. Lineage (NCBI taxonomy): Eukaryota > Metazoa > Chordata > Actinopteri > Siluriformes > Pangasiidae > Pangasianodon > Pangasianodon hypophthalmus. The sequence goes on from NC_069712.1 coordinate 34,534,858, forward strand.
TTCTCCTCTCCTCTCTGTGTTCTCCTCTCTGTGATCTCCTCTCTATGTTCTCCTCTCCTCTCTGTGTTCTCCTCTCTGTGATCTCCTCTCTGTGTTCTCCTCTCCTCTCTGTGTCCTCCTCTCTGCGTCCTCCTCTCTGTGTCCTCCTCTCTGTGTTCTCCTCTCTGCGTCCTCCTCTCTGTGTTCTCCGCTCTATGTTCTCCTCTCCTCTCTGTGATCTCCTCTCTGTGTTCTCCTCTCTGTGATCTCCTCTCTGTGTTCTCCTCTCTGTGTTCTCCTCTCTGTGTTCTCCTCTCTGTGATCTCCTCTCTGTGTTCTGATAATTGTGTGAAGCTGTACGTTGTGTTAAGTGCATCACGGATTGTACCACATTTCTGATTTAACTCTAACAGTAAAAGTATTTCAGTACATCACTGTACAGATAAAACATTACAGCTATATTAATAAGCCATTATGTGTGTGTGTGTGTGTGTGTGTGTGTAATACAGCTTGGATAATCCTGGTGTAACATTAACACACTAATATATTCTCCCAGCCTTACTGAACTGTAGTTTATAACAATGTGAGTAAGCATGTAGTAAGTAAGGAATAACACACAGTGTGTGTGGTGCTGTGGTGAAAATAATCCACAGCAGGGTGATGTGATGAAGCTGAGTTACTGCTACCACCCTGGAGCTGATTCTTTCCTTTTTTCTCCTTTTTCTCTCTATTGAAGTTAATAAGACAAAAAATGCAGCTTGTCATGTTGCCGAGAAACCGCAAAGAAGCGTAAACTCCTCTGAAGATCAGTCCTGAAGATGTCGGAAAACTTAAAGTCACAGCTTTACCTCTGACTGTTACAAAGCGCTGACACTGGAGACTCCTTCCATAAATGTTAAATAAATGTCTCCTTACTTTAGAAAACTTACTACTCACTATGTCAACAATTACACACACTTGTAATCCATTTATATTTTACTGCAGACAGAATGAGGTCACTTTGTGTTTTCTTTCTTTGTTGTTGAACTTTAGGGTCAGTCTGTGCGAACTGAACTGACCAATCAGGGGGCTCGGCATCAGGATGGCTCCACCCCCTCCAACCAATGCTCCACACGTGTGCTTGTCATGTGTGGTAATCATGAGCAGCATGGTGCTGATGGACGCGTACCTGGTGGAGCAGAATCACGGGCCGCGTAAGATCGGCGTGTTCATCGTGGTGAGCGTGGGTGACGTGTGCTTCCTCATCGCGCTGCGCTACATCGCCGTGTGGGTCGGAACCGAGCTCAGGACCGCAAAGCGTGGATACGCCATGATCCTCTGGTTCCTCTACATTTTTGTTTTGGAGATCAAAGTCTACTTCATCTACCAGAACTACAAATCAGACCGGAAAAGTCTGGATGCTCTGACACGTAAAGCTTTAACGCTGCTCCTCTCTGTGTGCGTTCCCATATTGTTCATTATTCTGGTTGCTGTGGATCACATGGAGTATGTCAGGGCATTTAGGAAAAAGGAGGAGATACGGAACCGGCTCTTCTGGGTGGTGGTGGACCTCCTGGACGTTCTGGACATCCAGGCCAACCTATGGGAACCGCAGAAGAAAGGCTTCCCACTGTGGGCCGAGGGCTTGATGTTCTTCTACTGTTACATCCTGCTGCTCGTGCTGCCGTGTGTTAGCCTGAGTGAGATTAGCATGCAGGGTGTCAACATCAGCCCGCACAAGATGATGCTGTACCCCATCCTGAGCCTCATCACCATCAACATCGTCACCATCTTCATCCGAGGAGGAAACATGCTGCTCTACAGAGACGGCCGTGTCTCGGGGATCCTCATGGGGAAGAACGTCTTGGCCATCTTGATGAAGACGTGCAGCTTCGTGCAGTACAGAAAGCAGCTGCAGAGCGCTAACCTCAGTGCTAACACTCCTCCTCCTCTTCCTCCTCCTCCTGCTGCTCCTCCTTCAGCAGCCTTCAGTGTTGAGCTTCACAAAAACTCACTGACTCACTGTCGAGATGTTTCTCAAACACCACTGCCTGAACTCACTGCGTCTGAACACACATGACACACACACACACACACACACACTGGACTTCTGATACACTCTGTGCTGTTCTGATGCTTCTGATGATGATGATGATGAAGAACCTTTTATGGACTGTGGGCCAAATGTGATGTTGGTCATATCTGATGGGCAGGGCTTAAACTGTGTAATGGGCAGGGCTTAAACTGTGTAATGGGCAGGGCTTAAACTGTGTAATGGGCAGGGCTTACATTGGCCAAAGGGTGGAAATTAAACTTGGCAATGGGTGGGGCTTAAATTCTGAGCACTGGTGCTTATACAGTGAGTGGTTACTATGGTTACAGAACATAAATTTTTTTCCTACTGATTTTGTGGCACATTTTAATGTTTCATTGTTTTCATTGTCATGAAAATAAATCATAAAACCTTTTAGAACCTCAAGGTCTACTGGTCAGTTCCAGGTCTGGAAGATCTGGAGCTTGAGAGACTCAGCAGCAGTCTAACCGTCCAGTGTCATAAGCTGTAAGTATTGAATAAGAACCCTTTTTTGAAGAGTAGTGAAGATTTTTTTTTCTATTTTCAGAAGACGAAATCTGAGAAATAAACTGAAAAAAGCTTTAAAACCACTGAAAGGAGAAAAACTGCAGCAGGACTGTGACAAGGTTCCACATAGAACTGATCAGCACCTCATGAGTCGCTGAGTCACAGTCAGAGTCACAGAGTCACTGAATAAGAGTCTGAATCACAAACTCTCTGAGTCACAGTCACTGAGTCACACAGTCTGAGTCTGAATCACGAAGTCTCCCAAAGTCTGAGTCACAGAGTCTCCGAGTCTGCTCAAATAAACATGCCTTCATTACTGATAATGATAAGAATTATTTAATTATTTTAATGATAATGATTATTATAATAATTAGTATGATATACACTATATGACAAAAGTTTCTGCACCCCTGACCATCACACCCATATGTGCTTATTGAGCATCTCATTCCAGATTTATTCTCATGTGTTTGCTGTTATAATGAGCTCCACTCTTCTGGGAAGCTTTCCACTAGATGTTGGAGCGTGGCTGTGGGGATTTGTGTTCATTCAGCTACAAGAGCATTAGTGAGGTCAGGCGCTGATGTTGGGATGTCGAGGAGGTCTGGGGTTCAGTCGGTGTTCCAGTTCATCCCAAAGGTGTTCAGTGGGGTTGAGGTCAGGGCTCTGTGCAGGACACTCGAGTTCTTCCACTCCAACCTTCACACACCATGTCTTCATGGAGCTCGCTTTGTGCACAGGGGCATTGTCATGCTGGAACAGGTTTGAGCCTCTTAGTGAGCAGAACCATGTCCTGTCCTGTGTGTGGAGTGTGTGGAGTTTCTGCAGTGTGTGCAGTGTGTGCAGTGTGTGGAGTTTGTGCGGGGTGTGTGGAGTGTGTGGAGTGTGTGTGGTGTGTGCGGTGTGTAGAGTGTTTGGAGTGTTTGTGGTGTGTGGAGATGTGTGCGGTGTGTGTGGAGTGTGTGGAGTCTTTGCGGTGTGTGCGGTGTGTGGAGTGTGTGTGGAGTGTGTGCGGTGTGTGGAGTGTGTGCGGTGTGTGGAGTGTGTGCGTTGTGTGCAGTGAGTGTGGAGTGTGTTGTGTGTGGAGGGTGCAGTGTGGAGTGTGTGCGATTTGTGGAGTGAGTGTGGTGTGTCCAGTGTGTGGAGTGTGTGTGTGGTGTGTGGAGTGTGTACAGAGTGTGCGGTGTGTGGAGTGTGTGGAGTGTGTGCAGTCTGTGGAGTGTGTGCGGTGTGTGGAGTGTGTGTGTGTGCAGTGTGTGGAGTGTGTGCAGTGTGTGGTGTGTGTGCAGTGTGTGGAGTGTGTGCAGTGTGTGGAGTGTGTGTGGTGTTTGGAGTGTGTGTGTGTGTGTGTGTGTGCAGTGTGTGGAGTGTGTGTGGAGTGTGTGTGGTGTGTGGAGTGTGTGTGTGTGTGTGTGTGTGTGTGTGCAGTGTGTGCAGTGTGTGGAGTGTTTACAGTGTGTGGTGTGTGGAGTGTGCAGTGTGTGCAGTGTGTCTGTGTGTAGTGTGTGTGTCTGTGTGTGCAGTGTGATGTGTGTGGAGTGTTTACGGTGTGTGGAGTGTGCAGTGTGTGCAGTGTGTGTGTGTGTAGTGTGTGTGTCTGTGTGTGCAGTGTGTACAGTGTGTCGAGTGTGTGCAGTGTGTGGAGTGTTTACAGTGTGTGCAGTGTGTGGAGTGTGTGCAGTGTGTGGAGTGTTTACAGTGTGTGGAGTGTGTGTGTGTGTGCAGTGTGTGGAGTGTGTGTGGTGTGTGGAGTGTGTGCAGTGTGTGGAGTGTGTGTGGTGTGTGCAGTGTGTGCAGTGTGTGGAGTGTGTGTGGAGTGTGTGGAGTGTGTGCAGTGTGTGGAGTGTGGAGTGTGTGTGGAGTGTGTGCAGTGTGTGGAGTGTGTGTGGAGTGTGTGGAGTGTTTACAGTGTGTGGTGTGTGGAGTGTGCAGTGTGTGCAGTGTGTGTGTGTGGAGTGTGTGTGTCTGTGTGTGCAGTGTGTACAGTGTGTCGAGTGTGTGCAGTGTGTGTGGATGTGTGTGGTGTGTGGAGTGTTTACAGTGTGTGGTGTGTGTGTGGAGTGTGTGTGGAGGTGTGTGGAGTGTGTACAGTGTGTGGAGTGTGTGGAGTGTGTGGTGTGTGCAGTGTGTGCAGTGTGTGGTGTGTGTGCAGTGTGTGGAGTGTGTGTGGTGTGCGGTGTGTGGAGTGTGTGCAGTGTGTGTGTGTGTGTGTGTGTGGTGTGTGGAGTGTGTGCAGTGTGTGGAGTGTGTGTGTGTGTGTGTGTGTGGTGTGTGGAGTGTGTGCAGTGTGTGTGTGTGTGTGTGTGTGTGGTGTGTGGAGTGTGTGCAGTGTGTGCAGTGTGTGTGTGTGTGTGTGTGTGTGGTGTGTGGAGTGTGTGCAGTGTGTGCAGTGTGTGTGTGTGTGTGTGGTGTGTGGAGTGTGTGCAATGTGTGGAGTGTGTGTGTGTGTGCAGTGTGTGGTGTGTAGAGTGTGTGTAGTGTGTGTGTGTGTGTGTGCAGTGTGTGGAGTGTGTGTGGTGTTTGGAGTGTGTGTGTGTGTGTGTGCAGTGTGTGGAGTGTGTGGAGTGTTTACAGTGTGTGGTGTGTGGAGTGTGCAGTGTGTGCAGTGTGATGTGTGTGGAGTGTTTACGGTGTGTGGAGTGTGTGCAGTGTGTGGTGTGTGGAGTGTGTGCAGTGTGTGGTGTGTGGAGTGTGTGCAGTGTGTGCAGAGTGTCGAGTGTGTGCAGTGTGTGCAGTGTGTGCAGAGTGTCGAGTGTGTGTGGTGTGTGGAGTGTGTGCAGTGTGTGGTGTGTGGAGTGTGTGTGTGGAGTGTGTGCAGTGTGTGCAGTGTGTGGAGTGTGTGCAGTGTGTGCAGTGTGTGGAGTGTGTGTGGAGTGTGTGCAGTGTGTGGAGTGTGTGTGTGTATGTGCAGTGTCTGTGTGTGTGTGTGTGTGCAGTGTGTGGAGTGTGGAGTGTGTTTGTGTGTGTGTGTGTGTGTGTGGTGTGTGGTGTGTGGAGTGTGTGTGGTGTGTGGAGTGTGTGGAGTGTGTGTGCAGTGTGTGTGTGTGTGTGTGTGTGTGGTGTGTGGAGTGTGTGCAGTGTGTGTAGTGTGTGTGTGTGGATGTGTGTATGTGCAGTGTGTGTGTGTGTGTGCAGTGTGTGGAGTGTGTGTGTGTGTGTGTGTGTGTGTGTGTGTGCAGTGTGTGTGTGTGTGCAGTGTGTGGAGTGTGTGTGTGTGTGTGTGTGCAGTGTGTGTGTGTGGTGTGTGGAGTGTGTGGAGTGTGTGTGCAGTGTGTGTGTGTGTTTGTGCAGTGTGTGGTGTGTGGAGTGTGTGTAGTGTGTGTGTGTGTGTGTGGAGTGTGTGGAGTGTGTGTGGTGTGTGGAGTGTGTGGAGTGTGTGTGTGTGTGCAGTGTGTGGTGTGTGGAGTGTGTGTAGTGTGTGTGTGTGTGCAGTGTGTGGAGTGTGTGTGTGTGTTACTGATGTGATGTGGTGTGTGTGCAGTGTGTGGAGTGTGTGTGTGTGTTACTGATGTGATGTGGTGTGTGTGCAGTGTGTGGAGTGTGTGTGTGTGTGTGCAGTGTGTGGTGTGTGGAGTGTGCAGTGTGTGTGCAGTGTGTGTGTGGTGTGTGGAGTGTGTGTATGTGTGGTGTGTGTGTGCAGTGTGTGGAGTGTGTGGTGTGTGTGGAGTGTGTGTGTGTGTGTGCAGTGTGTGTGCAGTGTGTGTGTGGTGTGTGGAGTGTGTGTGTGTGTGGTGTGTGGAGTGTGTGTGTGTGTGTGTTTGTGCAGTGTGTGGTGTGTGGAGTGTGTGTAGTGTGTGTGTGTGTGTGCAGTGTGTGGAGTGTGTGGAGTGTGTGTGGTGTGTGGAGTGTGTGTAGTGTGTGTGTGTGTGTGTGCAGTGTGTGGAGTGTGTGGAGTGTGTGTGTTTGTGTGCAGTGTGTGGTGTGTGGAGTGTGTGTAGTGTTTGTGTGTGTTTGTGTGCAGTGTGTGGTGTGTGGAGTGTGTGTAGTGTTTGTGTGTGTGCAGTGTGTGGAGTGTGTGGTGTGTGTGTGTGTGTGTGTGGAGTGTGTGTAGTGTGTGTGTGTGTGTGTGCAGTGTGTGGAGTGTGTGTGTTTGTGTGCAGTGTGTGGTGTGTGGTGTGTGTAGTGTTTGTGTGTGTGCAGTGTGTGGTGTGTGTGTGTGCAGTCTGCAGTGTGTGTGCAGTGTGTGTGTGGTGTGTGGAGTGTGTGTGTGTGTGGTGTGTGGAGTGTGTGTGTGTTTGTGTGTGTGTGTGGAGTGTGTGCAGTGTGTGTGTGGTGTGTGTGGAGTGTGTGTGTGTGTGTGTGTGTGTGTGTGTACAGTGTGAATGCTGATGTAGTGAAATGTGAAATGAGAAAGTGTTAGCACACAGCTAGCTGCCGCATTGCACTGACCTCCATTAACCTTACAGTAATGATCATATTTTATACAGTGAACTACTGAGCCCTGATCACCCCCCCCCCCCCCCCATACACACACACACACACACACACACACACACACACAACTCTCAATATCCATGTTTTCATTGTTACTAAATAAAATGTGAGTGTTAGCATATAATTAGTTGCTAATGAGCAGCCACAGGCTCAGTGACTACTGTGTGTGTGTGTGTGTGTGTGTGTGCGCGCATTACTGATTCAGTTCTGAGAGGAAAGATGTGTTGTGACATAGTGTTGTTGTGTAGAGTGAGGAGAGATTGTGAGTTTTAAACCTCGGAGGAGTTTACTCTTCATCCCGAGCTGAAGCTGAAACACAGTCGATTGTTTTATAGAAACAACATTCCACAAATTCCACAAACACTGAGATATAAAGGAATTTATTTTGGATGGTGTGATCAGTGACTGTGTTCAGACTCTGTGTGTGTGTGTGTGTGTGTGATCCTGATAGACTGATTAGATTGAGATTGATCACGTCTGCTGTTGTGATTACGGCTCTCCTGAGGGGTTGTAAATGAAAAGGGAACGCAGCCAGTGATTCTGTGCTAATCTGCAGTTAAAGGCTAATTGCTAATATGCTTCATTGTGGCTAAAACCGTTCATCAGTGAAAGTGCTGCTGTAACTCCTGAAAACGGGCCGCGCCTCAAATCACACAGCCTGCACTACACCAGCCAAGTGTGAGTGTAACACTAAAGACGCACAGATGGGAGATGGACTGAATATTTACTGAACACATCAACACTACATTTATATACAAACTTTCAGACCCACATTGTGTAGTGTTTACATGACACTGCTGCAGAAGTCTGAATTCTGATTGGTCAGAAGGTGTTGATTAATTTTCTAATCAGGTTTATATTAATGCACTCATTCTAATACGTTATTGTTTTTATAGTAACAGCTCATTCACAGGGACGTGTACAGCGGACGCTCCGCATTAACGGATTAAAACATCATCGATGTGGTGAAGTTTTCTGTGATTTACTTTAACATCTATGGAAGGAGTCTCCAGTGTCAGCGCTTTGTATCAGTCAGAGGTAAAGCTGTAACTTGAAGTTTTCTGACATCTTCAGGACGGAGGAGTTTACGCTTCTTTGCGGTTTCTCAGACAAGCTGCGTTCTTTTTTTTCAGCTTATTAACTTCCGCTTCATTAATATTGAACAGTTGACAGTTTTTAATGATATATTTTTCCTCTGTATTTCCCTCTTCATGAGCTGCAGGATGAGTCAGTGTGTGTTTATAGTGTGTTTATAAGAGCCTCAGTCTGCTCCGAAAATCAACACAATAAGCTGAAAGTCCTCTGGAACAGTTTCTGACCTTATTAATCTCATTAATATGCGTGTATGCAAATGAGGAGCTGGTGATGATTACAGCGTGTTGATTTGGGGTTTTATCAGAGCTCAGAGGTGATTAATAACACTGCTCAGGTTTTCATTCTGTTTCACACAGACAGACACACACACCGTATGAACACCTGTCAGAAATGCCATTTACATCAACACAACACAATAAATCTGCATTAAATCAATTAAACATTCAAATCAACTTAAACTTTATCATGATGTGAATCACTTGTGTACAGTGTACAAGCCCCACCTTTGGACTTTAGGCCAAACCCCTCGCTGAGTCTGCCGTGTGTGTGTGTGTGTGTGTGTGTGTACGTTTTAATTTTCTGTTCCTTTAAATTCCTGCTGATAAAATACAGCCAGACTCTGAGCCATAAACTCCACGGTCCATGTGAATAATTCATTAAGATGCTGCGTGTGTGTGTGTGTGTGTGTGTGTGTGTGTGTGTTTATTAGTGATTTTTGTTTTTTCAGTCGTGTTTTGTGTTATAAATCAGCTCAAACCACCCACAGATCACACTGCTCATAAACCCTCCATCCCTCCGTCCTGTCCTCCCTCACGCCCCAGCACGCAGGAGGAACCGTCCATCAACTCAATCACCCACAATGCCTCTTGATCTGACACAGACACACACACACACGCCCACAGCTGTCTCACTCTGTATCTATACACACACACACACACACAAACCCCTATTTCTCTCTGTATAAACACACACACAAACACACATGGCTGTCTCACTCTGTATACGCACACGCACACACACACACAGCTGTCTCACTCTGTATACACACACATACACACACACATACAATAACTGACATAGCGGCCTGTGCATACTATTAAAATTTAGCTGTCTGTCTGTCTATCTGTTTCTTTCTTTCTGTCTGTCTGTCTGTCAGAGTAGGTTGGAGAGTTCACATGCTATAGCTGCACTGCTGTAAAATCTAAAGAGAGACTCTAAGTAGTGCGCACTACAGAGAAACAGCACTCAGGATGTTTAGTGCTGAAATTTATAAAGTGCCACGACTGTGTGTGCGTGTGTGTGTGTGTGTGTGTGTGTGAGAGAGAGAGAGAGAGAGAGACAGAGTGCAGCAGGAGCGTGTTATTGTCCTCCACAGAGTAAACACACTTTGTACAGAGTGGCTCTTTAAAGGCAGCAGTTTGTTCACTCTGTCTTTTGCACTTCCTTCAGTGCACTGGTTTAACCTTGGCCTGGTTTGACTCCGCCCACTGACTCCGCCCTCTCATCCCACCCACTGATCTTGTCCACTCACTCCGCCCACATCCACATCTCTCTGCACTTTAACAGCCCTTAAGATGTAGGCCTAGGGGACTTGAGTGAGGGGAAGTGTACAAAGGAGAGTGTTAAATACAGGATTGTAACACAGCAAGTGCACTTAGCATTCGACACAGATCCTCAGGGTTTCCTCAGGAGGCGCTGTGAGCCGAGAGAGTGTGGAGATGGAAGAGAAAGAGAGACAGACAGAGAGAGAGACAGGTACACACAGACAGAGAGAGAGTGAGACAGGTACACACAGGCAGACAGAGAGAGAGACAGGTACACACAGGCAGACAGAGAGTGAGACAGGTACACACAGACAGACAGAGAGTGAGACAGGTACACACAGGCAGACAGAGAGTGAGACAGGTACACACAGGCAGACAGAGAGTGAGACAGGTACACACAGGCAGACAGAGAGTGAGACAGGTACACACAGGCAGACAGAGAGAGAGACAGGTACACACAGGCAGACAGAGAGAGAGACAGGTACACACAGGCAGACAGAGAGTGAGACAGGTACACACAGGCAGACAGAGAGTGAGACAGGAACACAGACAGAGAGTTAGACAGGAACATAGAGAGACAGACAGACAGGAAGACAGACAGACAGTTAGACAGGAACACAGACAGACAGAGAGTGAGACAGGAACACAGACAGACAGAGAGTGAGACAGGAACACAGACAGAGAGTTAGACAGGAACACAGACAGACAGAGAGTGAGACAGGTACACACAGGCAGACAGAGTGAGACAGGTACACACAGGCAGACAGAGAGTGAGACAGGAACATAGACAGACAGTTAGACAGGAACACAGACAGACAGTTAGACAGGAACATAGAGAGACAGACAGACAGGAACACAGACAGACAGAGAGTGAGACAGGAACACAGACAGACAGTTAGACAGGAACACAGACAGATAGAGAGTTAGACAGGAACACAGACAGATAGAGAGTTAGACAGGAACACAGACAGATATAGAGTGAGACAACAACATAGACAGACAGATATAGAGTGAGACAGGAACACAGACAGATATAGAGTGAGACAACAACATAGACAGACAGATATAGAGTGAGACAACAACATAGACAGACAGATATAGAGTGAGACAGGAACATAGAGAGATAGTGTTTGTAGGTCAAAGTAAACCGCTATCACTCAGACAGTGGAGAAGTTTTTAACAGCACAAGGCATGAAGGAAATCTTACACTCCTGTATTACAGCTGTGTGTGTGTGTGTGTGTGTGTGTGTGTGAGAGAGAGAGAGAGAGAGAGAGAAAGTTGAAATGAAATATGAAACAATGTGTTTTAAAGTTCAATCAGAATCCAATTTCTCAGTAATGGGATTTCTTTCGCCTGCAGAATGTTTCATTTTCTTCCCTCAGCGGAAAAAACACAATTATTGATGTTCATCTAACATCCAACATCAACACACACACACACACACACACACACACACATACAGTTACACTGTCCAGCATCACATTCTTTGATTTAATCTGATTTCTTGACAAATCGTGTTCACACTTCTGTAATTTTATTTATTATTTAATCAGATATGACATGAAACAATTCACACAATTTAAACACACAAAATCACTACAATACTCACAGATTAGTGTTCTTATTAGAACCTTGTCCTTCCTAAGGTTCCATCTCAAACACTGGGACAGAGTTAAAAACACATGCGAGCTAACATTAAAATCTCTGAATCAATAGAAATAAAAAACAGACACAAACCTAATCGGTTCCTGCTTGGAATAAAGGAACAGTTCTACATCCGTCCGTAACGTTCCACATGACCTGCAAGTGGCAGAGCGTCGGCCATTTTGGACCCGTCCCAAACACTAGACTTCATCTCTACTCACTTTAGCACATTGCACTGAGTCACTGCTGCATTATTAAAGTCTGAATTGAGTCGAGTGTTTAAAAGCATTATACACATTAAATTGTAAAGTGTGTGTTTGTGTGTGTGTGTGTGATTTCAGCCTGCTAGAAAAGTCCATCCTTTATGTACAAAACTCTTTCACATTGCTGCTTCATAAAGCTCTTCAGTCCAGCAGGTCAGGTGATGTGATGTGATGTGATCAAAGCGCCTGATTGTCTGAAGTTGATGTCATTCCTCTCCTCGTCTCAGGAGCTCAGCTCAGTCTCTCTGAGATAAATTTACTGAATGCTTCTCTGAATCTCAGTGTGAGAAACTGCAGGACAGAGCGTAAAACCTGCTCTATCTGACATGGATAAGGCAGACGTGGTTCTGGATGTTCTGGCTCAGTTAAAATGGAGCAGGATCATCAAGATGATGTGGTGGATGTGGATCTGAGTGGATGGGAACTGGACAATGTCTGAAGAACTTCAACACATGATATGTGATCTATCTCCTGACCAGTTTCCATCCACTGTTTCAGGCACTGAATCTGAGGACATGACCTCGCATATCCTTGCATCCTTGTGATGTAGAGACAGATCCTCACGCTCTTGTGAAGTAGAGACACATCCTCACCTCCACGGCATGTAGAGACATTCCCTCACGCTCGTGTGAAGTAGAGACAGATCTTCACCTGCACATCATGTAGAGACATTCCCTCACGCTCGTATGAAGTAGAGACAGATCCTCACCTGCACATCATGTAGAGACATTCCCTCACGCTCGTGTGAAGTAGAGACAGATCTTCACCTGCACATCATGTAGAGACATTCCCTCACGCTCGTGTGAAGTAGAGACAGATCTTCACCTGCACATCATGTAGAGACATTCCCTCACGCTCGTGTGAAGTAGAGACAGATCTTCACCTGCACATCATGTAGAGACATTCCCTCAGGCTCGTGTGAAGTAGAGACAGATCCTCACCTGCACATCATGTAGAGACATTCCCTCATGCCATTGCGTGGTAGAAACTCATCTTCCCGATGTTCAGTGTTTGAGTAAGATCACTCAGTGATCCATGTAATCCATATGTTTCCCAAAAGGTTTGACTTTTACCTCCATCATTCCTTCACACACTGGATTTATAGTTCTAGTAGGCATGTTGTGTGTGTGTGTGTGTTGTAGGGGAATATAAGAGAAAAAGTAAGTCAATGTGGAAACATTGTATGTCACCTGACTGCATGTGCAAATCGTAAATCTAAATTTAGTCTCCATTTTCACACACACACACACACACACACACACACGTTCACCTCAATTATTTTCCCTTCCAACATTCCTTCAGTGTGTTTCAGTGAGGAGGTTTGACGCTATAATCCAAAACAGTTTAAACTGTATCAAGT
>NC_069712.1:34552737-34620237 GCF_027358585.1 Pangasianodon hypophthalmus
GAGCTGACTTTAACACTCACAGTGTGGACATTAAACTCTCGGAGAGCTGACTTTAACACTCACAGTGTGGACGTTAAACACTCAGAGAGCTGACTTTAACACTGACAGTGTGGACGTTAAACACTCAGAGAGCTGACTTTAACACTCACAGTGTGGACGTTAAACACTCGGAGAGCTGACTTTAACACTCACAGTGTGGACGTTAAACTCTCGGAGAGCTGACTTTAACACTCACAGTGTGGACGTTAAACACTCGGTGAGCTGACTTTAACACTCACAGTGTGGACGTTAAACACTCAGAGAGCTGACTTTAACACTCACAGTGTGGACGTTAAACACTCAGAGAGCTGACTTTAACACTCACAGTGTGGACGTTAAACACTCAGAGAGCTGACTTTAAAAGACTACACACTACATACACAACACATACCACACTACACACTACACACACAACACACTACACACTGTACACAGCACACTACACTCTACACTAACCCCAAACCACACTGTACAGTACACACTACACACACAACACACTGTACACAACACACTACACACTGTACACTACACACATAACACACTACACACTGCACACTACACACACAATGCATAACACACTAAACACACAACACACTACACACTTCAAATGTTTAGAAATGTTCTCCTGATCCTCCTGATGTGTAAAGGAGAAACCCGGCACGAACAAGTCAGGTTAGCGATGTGAGGCAAGAAGGACAGTTGGTGATCCATTGTTCCCACAAGGTTGCGTGCAGTGACAGATGGTGAGATCTGATAGTTGTCCAGGAGATTATAAGATAAGATTGTTATGGGGATGTAACTCCTGAGCTGCCATCCATGATGAGATGTCTGTCAGACATTCTGAGATCAGAGCAGAAACACGAGTGTCTGAGGGAGAAAAGGAGAGGAATAGTTGTGTGTCATCCACATAGCAGTGACATAAAAACCCATGTGAGGATATCACTTCCATGTGAGATTGAGTATAGAGGATATGACCTCCACGTGAGATTCAGTATAGAGGATATCACCTCCATGTGAGATTGAGTATAGAGGTTATGACCTCCACGTGAGATTCAATATAGAGGATATCACCTCCACATGAGATTGAGTATAGAGGATATGACCTCCATGTGAGATTGAGTATAGAGGATATGACCTCCACGTGAAATTGAGTATAGAGGTTATGACCTCCATGTGAACTTGAGTATAGAGGATATCATCTCCACGTGAGATTGAGTATAGAGGATATGACCTCCACGTGAAATTGAGTATAGAGGTTATGACCTCCACGTGAAATTGAGTATAGAGGATATGACCTCCACGTGAGATTGAGTATAGAGGATATGACCTCCACGTGAGCTTGAGTATAGAGGATATGACCTCCACGTGAAATTGAGTATAGAGGATATGACCTCCATGTGAGCTTGAGTATAGAGGATATGACCTTCACGTGAAATTGAGTATAGAGGATATGACCTCCACGTGAGATTGAGTATAGAGGATATGACCTCCACGTGAGATTGAGTATAGAGGTTATGACCTCCATGTGAGCTTGAGTATAGAGGATATGACCTTCACGTGAAATTGAGTATAGAGGATATGACCTCCACGTGAAATTGAGTATAGAGGATATGACCTCCACGTGAGATTGAGTATAGAGGTTATGACCTCCATGTGAGATTGAGTATAGAGGTTATGACCTCCATGTGAGCTTGAGTATAGAGGATATCATCTCCACGTGAGATTGAGTATAGAGGATATGACCTCCACGTGAAATTGAGTATAGAGGTTATGACCTCCACGTGAAATTGAGTATAGAGGATATGACCTCCACGTGAGATTGAGTATAGAGGATATGACCTCCACGTGAGCTTGAGTATAGAGGATATGACCTCCACGTGAAATTGAGTATAGAGGTTATGACCTCCACGTGAGATTGAGTATAGAGGATATGACCTCCACGTGAGCTTGAGTATAGAGGATATGACCTCCACGTGAGATTGAGTATAGAGGATATGACCTCCACATGAGATTGAGTATAGAGGATATGACCTCCATGTGAGCTTGAGTATAGAGAGAGAACAGAAGAGGACCAAGCACTGACCCTGATGGACACCAGTGGGGTAGATGTGGATCCCCTCCATGTCACCTGAAATGACAAGAGAGTGTTGTGATTGTGTTGATTGCTGCTGAAAGGTCGAGGAGGATGAGGACTGATGACAGTTTGGCTGATGTAGTGGCATGGAGCTTCAAGGGCAGTTTTTGTGGAATGTGCCACTTTGAAGCCAGACTGATCAGAATTTTGGAGGTTGTTCTGGGTGAGACAGAGAGACGGTTGATTGGAGACAGTTCATTAAAAAAAGAGAAACGTGATACTGGTCAATGATGTCTGAGGGATCCAGACTGAGTTTCTTTAGAATGGGAATAACCCACTGTCTTGAATGCAGTCGGTGCATGACCAGATGTTATGGAGTCATTAATGATAGAAGAAGTGAAGGGGAGGAGATCTTGGGAGATGGTCTGGAGCATTGTGAAATGGAAAGGATCCAGAGGTGAGATTGCAGCACAAGATAATCTTCAGGATCTCTTCTGCTGATTGAGGAGAAGAATGGGTCAGAGAAAGAGAAGGGGAATCCTGAATGTGTAGTGTCGGAGTCGGGGTAGGAGTGAAGGACTGGCAGATTTTTCCAATCTTCTCATCAAAGAAGGTGGAGAAATTATCAGCAGTCATGGAATATGGGAAAGGAGGAGGTGGCAGTGGAGAATACACAATAAACACCACTCTACACTGCACTACTAAACACTACACACTGCACACTGTGATTTGAGAAAGTCCAACAGCAGGTGAAGAATATAGGAAAAAATACCCCGAGATCTTCAAACTGTGAAAATTGTCCCAGTCAGTGCCTTTGCTCCTGGCCATAACCAGCAACACACACACACACATTCTCCCTATCTGACTCCACCCCTTTTTTAAAAATCCTTCCAGAATCCCAGTACAACTCTGGACCAACAGAAGAACAATTCATCTGCGTTTCAGCTTCAGGAGAAATGCAAAGAGTAAAAACCCAGACAATGCACAAAACCTTCTGTAGCGGACCCCGTCCGAATGATGGCCAAAACTTTACTGATGTTTCTTGAAGCTTTATTAGCGTTCCTTTTTTACTTAAGAAATCACCGTAAGAGCTGAATGAAGCGACACAAAAATGTACATTAACATTAATAGACATATTCGGCGATTTTAAAACAAAATACTTGTTTTTAACTAACAGTATACAAATACACAAACCTTATGCCTTTTCGGGGGGTGCTGAATAAAATTATAAACAGTCCTTTCGTGCATGAGTACTGTTAAGCCGTTGTAAATAGTTTGCTCTCCATACCATTTTTCTCATTACTATCTCTTAGCCGTGAAAGCAGATTCCATTTCAAAATGAAAGTCCCCCGTAAACAACGGAAAAAAATAAACCTTAAAAATCCTTAAGCAATCCTTAACGTACAAAATACATCAAAAGCAACACAAAACAAATAGAGAAATTGGGAACAACTCCCATCAAAGTCTGTTACACCTTCACAGATACACACTTCACACAGGTGAGCTGTGAAGACTCCGCCCCCTTCACCACCCACAACAGTCTGCACCTGCTGAGTGTAAACATGTTCCTCACATTGTTTATCTGTGGTTTTTTCACATCATGTGTGTGTAGATAGTGCATTACACCTCACCGAGTCTCACCATGTGAACACACTCGTGCAATAAAAATACACACAAAATACATGTAAGATACACGTGACCCGTGATGTAGCTGTAGAGACAGTCAGGCAGCCATGCTGGCCTTTAAAGGATTAAAGGGTTAAAGTTGCAATGATCAGAAAGAGAGAGAGAGAGAGATAGAGAGAGAGAGAGAGAGAGAGAGAGAGTGTGTGTGTGTGTGTGTGTGTGTGTGTGTGTGTGTGTGTGTGTGTGTGTGTGTGTGTGTGTTCAGTGTAGGATTCTCTGGGGAACTTCAGCAGGTCATATGCTGATGAGCGTTGCTAAGCAACAGAGCTAATGGTTCATTCATATTTATGAGCTGAGGGTTTGGAAGACTCTGTGTGTGTGTGTGTGTGTGTGTGTGTGTGTGTGTGCGCGCTCCTCAGTGTGTTATTGGTTACTGCAGCGACTCACAACTAGGGACAGGAGGTTCATCACTTTACTGCTGATAGTTCAAAAACACACTCACTCACTCACACACACACACACACACACACACACACACACACACACACAGAGGAATTTCTAAAATAAAATAAATTCACTTTCTTGCTCTTTGTTCTTAAAATAAAAAAAATTTACTATAGTTAAAGTTTTTTTAAGCAAATCCACCAATTAGAAACCAGTAAAGTGCAGAACCGATGATCTGTACATTAGAGTTTACGTTACAGTTTGATTTTAACATTTATTCTAGATTAGATTTTGGTCGTCGTTGTGCTGTCGTTGTAAACACGAGAAAATATTAAAACACACACACACACAGAGTGATGTTCTCACACACTAACTTTAGGTGTTTTAGGAATTTATTCCTCAGTCTCCTCTCTGTGTATCAGTGAGCTGCTGATAAACGGCTTTCAGTCGATCTAAAACACTTTTCTAATTTAATTTAAAGAATTCTTCTATTATTTTATATTACATATTATTATTATTATTTGTACATATTATTTATATTATATCTGAAATGTTAACATTAATAAATATCTCAAATAAATAAAATAAAGAAAAACCTGAAAAAATCCTTTCCTCAGGGTTTTCTTTACAGTAGTACAGAGTTGATTTGAAAAATAAAGAAATAAATAAAATAAGATGTAAGAAGTTATTCTGGTGAAGCTGCTTGTGCATTAGTGATTTTCCTCACAGGAAGTGGACGTGTTTATTGAGCGTGATGGATAATTAATGCTGGAGTGTGTGAGCGATTCTTCCTCCTGTCAATACACACATTACAGTTTACTGATCACCGACCAGTGTGTGTGTGTGTGTGTGTGTGTGTGTGTGTTTGTGTGTTTTCAGCCTCATCACTTCAGTAATGCAGTAAATTATACTGCTGGACTCTCTCTCTCTCTCTCTCTCTCTCTCTCTCTCACACACACACACACACACATACACACACTCTCTGATCAGTATTTAAATAACGTTTAATAACAATGAGAATGAGGAGAAGTGCAGATCTACATTACTGTTCTATTCCAGGGGCGTGGCATAGGGGGTGCAGTGGGTGGAGCTAAACACATCCTCAATCCTAATTTAATCCCTTCACCCCTCCCAGATTTACACTCTCAGAACCACACCTTTAAAATGCCTGTGTGTGTGTGTGTGTGTGTGTGTTGCTATACATTAATTGTCCTCATCCATCCTCACACTAACAGCCCCATCCATTAATTTTACTGTTTACACACTTTATCGAGCGTCTCTAACAAACACACACACACACACACGCAGTGAACTGTTGAATGAATTGTGTACGGTAAGTGTGATTTTTACACGCACTCTAATAAACAATAAAATTAAAAAGTAAAAGTAATCAGTGATTTGTACGACACACACTCCAGTGTACAGCTGATGTGAAGCACAGAGTGACGCGGCTGTTTCAAATTATTTTTATTGTTATTTAGAGTAAAATATAAATGTGGGTGTTTGTGTTAAAAATGATGTACAATTTTACAGCCAGCAGTAAAAATGCAGCGTTCAGTAACACACTCAGTCATAAAGTGTGTGTTTAATGGAGCAGATCAGTTCAGTAATGAAATGTGCACCAGTTTAACACACAATAACATTTTCCCTTTCACTCCAGCCACAACACAATAACACCAATTATAATAAATACACACGTGTGTGTGAGAGAGAGATGAATAATAACACAATAACATCAATTATAATAAACACACGTGTGTGTGTGTGTGTGTGTGTGTGTTGAAGAGAGTGTGAGTGCAGAGTCAGCGTTATTGAGAATTTCACTGTGTGCTTTAATGCTCTAATAGAAATGTGAGATCCGCTGCGCCCTCTAGTGGCAAAACCACAACATCTAACTGAGAATGAAAATAAAACTGCTGTCTCACACAACACACACAACACTCACACAACACACACAGAACACTCACAACACACACAGCACACACACACTCGCAACACACACAACACTCACAACACACACAACACACTCGCAACACACACCACACTCACAACACACACTACACTCACAACACCCACAACACACTCAAAACACACACATGACACTCACAACACACACAACACACACACAACACTCACAACACACACAACACTCACAACACACTCACAACATACACACAACACTCACAACACACTCACAATACTCACAACACACTCACAACACACACACAACACTCACGGCACTCACAATACTCACAACACACACACAACACACACAACACTCACAACACACTCACAATACTCACAACACACTCACAACACTCACAACACACACACAACTCTCACAGAACACTCACGACACTCACAACACTCACAACACACACACAACACACACACAACACTCACAACACTCACAACACACTCACAATACTCACAACACACACACAACACACACACAACACTCACGGCACTCACAATACTCACAACACACACACAACACACACAACACTCACAACACACTCACAATACTCACAACACACTCACAACACTCACAACACTCACAGAACACTCACAACACTCACAACACTCACAACACACACACAACACTCACAATACTCACAACACACTCACAACACTCACAACACACACACAACACTCACAACACACACACAACACACACACAACACTCACAGAACACTCACCACACTCACAACACTCACAACACACACAACACACACAACACTCACGGCACACAGACACATAACACACATAACACACACAACACTGCCACATCATTCTGAGAAACTGGAATAAGTGGGGAATAAATCCCTCGGTGTGGTGCTGTTATAGGAAAATAATAAATATCAGCCTTGTGATTGGTGAGAGCTTCCATATGCTTTACCCCAGATTAGCCCCGCCCACTTTCACTTCATATACACACTGTGAAGACTTTAACACAGTATACGATGTCATTACAGACTGAAATGAGCTCTCGGGGTCTGTAACAATGCTGTGCGTGCGTGTGTGTGTGTGTGTGTGTCATTTCAGTCTGCTTGTCATTCTCTGACTTCTCACTTACTTTTCTTTTTTCACTATACAACTCATCGTTTATTCCCACATATCCGTATCACTAACTCAAATTTCTGTTCTGTATAATTTCCAGATGACGTGATACTAAAATAACTTCTGAGTCACAGAACGTTTCAGAGAAAGTTGTCCTTCTGCTGAGTCTCGGTTCCTCACCAGGTTTCTTCCCCTGAGCTCCGTCTCACCGTGTCCTCGACTCGCTCGCTGCAGCTTAAAGCTCTGAGACAATCTGCACAAAGAAATCTGTTCAAAGTTTCTCTTCTCAGTGTGTTAGAGAAAATGTAGCTGCACTAACCCAGTGTGTGTTAACTGTGTGTTAAATGTTTCAAACCCCAAATCCAAAAAAAACCTTTAAAGCTTTAAATAATAGACATTATAACAACAATAGTAATAATACTAACTAATAATAGACATTATAAACACGACTGTAAATCTACTCAACATCAGAAGAACCATCTGAAAGAACATTAATAAAAAGTGACCTCGGTATTGATGGTAGCAATTATCATCTTAATTCCAACTCTATAAACTAAATCACTCCTAATGCAATTTTTTTGTAGAACAAGTTATCAGTATGAAAAAGTCCACATTCTGCTCATCACAGTGAGGATAAATTCACTCTGCAGATCAGCGGCGCCATCTGGTGTCAGAACTCTTTTTATTTCTAATCTTCAGCTGTCCACTGCACCCTCTGTAACCCACTGTGTCACTCCTAGCTGGAATGTTGTAAACTAACATCTAAACATTCAGGTTTCTGCTGGAGCTCTGACCATTTGACCTTTTCCAGTTTGTCATTGCAGTTACCAGTTTTTGATGGAGGCCGTAATGAATCAGCCAGCTTCCATGCCACAGCGCTGCAGGAAGGCTCTCTCTCAAACTGTACACAAAAATCTGATTCACTCTTTTTCTGTTCACATCTAGTGATATGCTCCTCAATTTCTGAAGATTTCTATTCCCAGTACTGTCTAATAACCTGAAGATGTTCTTCCAAAGAATCCTGCTTGAATCACACTCTAAAGCCTTTTACACTCTTCAAGAGTCCATGTTCTGTCTACAGGAAATCCTTTTTTTGATCATGAACATGCGTTTTCAGAACATTATCTATTACCTCTTTAAATTGTAGCTCAGTCCAGTCAGGAATTTCTGGCCTCCCTTAACTAACATTCTGATTTTATAGTTAAGTGATTTCCAGGCATCTATCCGTAAATTCACCGGATCTTGCCCTAGTCATGGTGAGGTAACATGATAAATAGCCAGGCGAGAGCAGCTGTAAAGCAGCACAAACAACTCTCTCAGTCCCTCAGACGATCTCTCTTATACTGACTCCGTCTCTCCTGTCTGACAAGGAAAAGAACCCAGTCAACTTTTCTCTTGTTTTGTAAATAATGGCATATCTCACCAGAGAGGTGTTAGTGTGCCACCCAGGTTACGGGACTGAGTTGTTAGGAGTAGTATCTATAGATCAGCTTTTGAGACCAAGAGACACGTTTATCTTTAGAGCAGAGAAGGAAGAGAGAGATAAGAGAGAAGCTGGCTGAGTGTGACGGTGGGTCGCCTCTTACGTTCTGAGATCAAACCAAGACTAAAAGAGTGACAAATACGACATATTCCACATATTTAACACAGAGAATCAGAGACTTTAAGAAAATGATCATGAATTCAGAGGAATTCATTAACAAAATCAATTTTAATATAAATAAAACAAAAAGGCAAATCTTTCCTTCAAGTCTAAAGTATTACAGAATTAAATGAATCGAAAAAACAAAAACTGACTTTGTCAAGTTTATTGAGTGACAGCAAGTGCATTTTATGAGGCATTAATTCATACATTAATAGAAAAAATATATAAGAATAATCTGGCAAAGAAAAAAAAAGAAATCTTCCTGGACTGTGTAATCTCTCAGTGTAAATGCATGACATGACCCTGCCTCCTTATCTGCCATCTTCTTTTAGATTTAACCCCTTAAACTCTCATGACTCATCAGTGAGTCCAGATTTACACCTCTCACTCTTATTACTTCACAATTTTCCTATTAGTTTAACATTAGATACTGAATAACATGCGTTAAGATAATTGAATAAAAGGCTCTTTCAGACTAAAGAGAGAAAACACACTTAAACACACAGATTGTGTGTTCATTCTGCCAGACTTGCCAACCCAGAAAAGGATAATGTTATTGATCTGCTGCTCAAACTGTTTGAACGCATCTAACCAGCTGTACAGTTTTAGATTTGACACTTTGTTGTAGGCCTACTTAGTCTTTTTTTTTATAAATTTTTTTTTCTTTGTCGGAAATTTCTGGTGGCTAAAATTTGAGTTCCATCTCTAATAAATCTAATGAACTGATGTTATCTATAGACATGTCGAGTGTTAGCTAAATGGAACACACTGATTTTATTTTACATTAATTAACTCAAAACATTCTCCATTTGCCATAACAGAAATCAAGGACGCCATGTCGAGACATCTTTCAAGTGAGAAAATCAAGACGAGAGCATCTAACCCTGAAACGAGAGATGGAGGGAAGGGGGCGGGGCTCTCATGGGGTCAGTAAATATCGGTGACTTCAAAACACCTACACAAATGTCAGTCATTCCACATTCATATGTCAGTTGGCTTATCTGCTGTTTTTTTTTCAGAGAAATAAGAAGACTGCTCTTTTTTTGTATTTTATACTTTTTAAAAAGTTAAAAAGTATTTTGCACTTTTTTGTATTCTGTATTTTTGAGTGATAACTCGTAGCAGTATTCTCAGAGTTAAATACAGAGTTCCTTTGTAAAATACGTAAAGGTTGGCAGGTCTGCTGGATCATAAAAATATACACAGTCAATTACACAAGAATATAAAACCCAGATCCTCTGTTAACATTTTTACAAAAATGGCCTTTTACACTCCACCTTCTGCAGTATTTCAGCTCGCTGAAGGTTAGCTATCATGTCTAAGTTATTTGTCAGTTTACTTTGTCAGTTGTATTATACTACAAGCTGGGAATGTGATTCTTCACATCAGTGAGTTGTTTCTTTATGGTTTCCATCTTAGTCATTTTACTTTTGACTGTTTTCTTATTGTGATGCCACATGCAACAGGTCCCCTGAATGTGAAGCCTAGATAGAAGGTGACGTTTTCATTTCCAGCAGGCAATGAACTTTCATTAAGAGGATGGATGGAAAACTTTTCCATTTTAGGACCCTCAAGGTATACACTTCCATCCTCTGTCCAGCCGTTTACACGCTTAAGCTCTCTCTCAATTTCTGGTATTTTGAACATTTCCCCTTCTACCCATTTCAGACGCTTTTCTGAAACTGAGGGGAAGTTTCTAATCCTACTCTTATGGACAAACTTGTAATATCCATGTCCATTTCCCAGGAAGAAGTGGGTGAAAATCCGTCTCTTTCTCGGAAGGATATCCTTCATTTTGGTCTTGTATGTTTGTTGGAGGAATTTAACAGCAGTAAGAATAGTTTTATATTTGTCCTCCTTGTCTTGATCAGTGTCATGGTCTTCTGGCCAGAACAGTAGTGTGCACAGAAAGAGAGCATTTGATGGACATTTTAGTTTGTCTTGAAGAAATGAGCGGCTCAACTTTTGCAGATCCTTGAAGGGAGCCAGCTTAGGTGACCCAGGAGAGATTGCACTTAAGGCAAAATGTGATGCTATGTAGTTGATAAGATCTGCTTTATCCATTTTAGCACCCTTTGGATGCAGTGAAATTATATTCTCCAAAGTTGTGACTTGGTTTTTGTTTTTCTGGTCCAGGATGGAGAAGATTGTTGTGAAGTTTCCCCCACTAAGCTGGTAGATAGCCATGCGTTTGCTGAAGTCAGTCATTTTATCTAAATTAGACTGCCAGTTGCTGGCTGTATTGCTGAGTGAAACCTCACAGAAGAACCTGCCATAAACAGAGGACTTGGCAACCAACCAATGTTTGGGGCGGTGTATTGTCAGCTCTGAGGTCTTGAAGGTTTCTTCCTCATCTGTATCCAGGTTTTTCTGGAAGTAACTCAGTTCTTCTGATACCCATTCCAAAGCCTTGTTCATTGTGGGCTGAAGGCTTTTGAGTTTGTCATGAAAGTGCTTCCATGGTACTTCAATTTCCTTGGGAATGTGTTCTGTAAGCAAGTACTTCTGTAATTCAGAATGACCCCTAGGTTTATTTGAGAAAACATCAAGTGAAGAAATTAGCTCTAACAAGCCACACCCCACTTCTACAACTCCAAAGAATCCTGAGTTGTTCATTGTCTCAGTTTCTTCAACAGCTACCGTCTGACATTTTTGGAAACATTCAATTGCTTTAAAAGCTGTTTCAATGGCATCTGCTGTGGACTCTGGTGTTTTCGGAGACTTTTCCATTGCTTTCCATTTTGTCGCGAACCATCTTCTGTACACCTGACCTCTGGTGTCAAGAATGTAGGAGTTCTTAGGCAATTTATTTGCTGCAGTTTCTGCCCATTGTTCTGCCTTTTCAAATTTTTCATGAAAGTAAAAGAGACGAGCTAGCTGCTGAGCGAAATATGCATCCTTGTTGAATCTATTGTATGCCTCACTGAGAAGATTAATAGCATTTTCTGGCTTTTCCGTTTGTCTCACATGTTCAATGAGGGGTGAGAAAAAAGTGTCTGATTTATCACCTCTGCTGATTTTGTAGCGTCTTATGAACAGTTCACGGAGGAACTTCCTGTACTCTTCTCCCCCAAATCTGTGATTAAAGAGTAAATCATTGCTGAGAAGTTCAAGCGCAAGCTCACTTTGTTGTTTGTCTCCCAAAAGCTGATGGAGAATTTCCTTTGCCACCACTTGGTGGATGATTCTGATCGAGTTAATGTGGGTTCTTTCATCTCTCAAATATATAAAGACCAGTTTAGCCTGCTCACTCAGAGAACTCTCGAATGCGTGCTGTCGAAATCTGTCTCCACAGATAGAGAGCTGGAGAGAAAGGAGGGCTTCACAATGTGACTGAGAAATGAAAGAGTTCTCCACATAGGTGTTGAGCAGAGCTACGTATCGAATCAGCTGGGTGACGGCAGATGCGTGATCAATATCCTCTAATAAATTCCGTACAAACTTTTTCACATATTCATCTTCAAATTCTTCACTCATTAAGACAAATGTCAGAATGAACTCTGGCTCGAACTGTTGCTCAAGCTTTTCTCGTTTTCCTGCAAATTGTCTTTTTTCCTCTTGTGAAAGTTTGTGAGTCACAGAAACATTCAGTAAAGGCGAGTCCCTCGACATTTTCTCTGGATTGTGGGATCGTCTACAACGGAGGAGAATGAAACACGGTATTCCGTGTGCAATTTTTTTTGTGTTGACGGCTGTTTCTAATTCATTCCTCAACTCTTCTATATACTCATTATCACAATCCTCAACAAGTAAGAGAACAGTTAGACATTTCTGTGGATCTTTTTCCTCATACTCCCGAAGCATTACAGCATGTTGTGAAACTTTGTTAACAGCATATGATGGATTCACAACTGCACACCTTCGATCCTTTCTGTACCTCCACAGAACCTGCCTTGCCACTGTACTCCCTCCACTGCCAGGCTGATGGTATATGTTGATGCATTTGACAGGCATTTGATCTGAACTGCATTTAAGAGAGTCCTCCAGAAGATTAATCACTTCATGATAGGCATCTCTTTGAATCATTTCCCCAACATACTTTTTCTCTGCAAGCCAGAAGTTCTCCCATGTCACTTTTCCTCCTCGATAAAAGTCTCTCTCTATTTCCACTTTCTTTGACTCAGTGTCCAGTGCACTGTCTTCACATTGATTCACACACAAAATCTCCAAGGAGTACATCGTTTCCTCACTACGTGTCAGAAGATGGCAATTTGCTTTGGCAGACACAGGTAAGAGCTTGTTCACACGAGTACTGGGGCTCTGGACTTGCTGGACAATTGCATCGATGTGGCTCATTTTCAAACCTACTACACATGACCTGTTCACTGTTTCCTCGTCACAGAATTCAAGAGCAAAAGTCTGCCATTTCTGAAAGTTCCCTTCTGATTCTGAGATGCATATAATGTCTTCATGACCCTGCATGTCTGTGAAAAACTCATCGAATGTCTTCAGTAGAGGTGTCTCAACAGGAGATGTGAGGAGGAAGATCACAAGGAAGGTTCCCTTGGGTAAGAAATCCTTGCAGATCAATGACACACAATCCTTTAGGAAAGTCCTCCTTGTTTTACACCATGTATTTTCATCACAAGGAGTCTCATTCCCACTGAAATCATTTCGTCCGTTACAAAATATCCAACTTGTTTGTTCAAACAAATGTAGATGACCCTCAAATTCTTTGATGCTCTTGTCACTTGGAATTTTGTAGTTTTGCATGAAATGAAGGTTCACTGCATGGTGTTGATCATATTCATGGCATAATCCAGACACCATGGAATCTGGGTCAAAGTCAAACACACAGAATAATTTCATGTTCAACAAAAAATCTATGTGCTGGAGATCTTCCTCTGAAAACTTGTTTGTAACAAGTATGTACCATTTCTCCTTTTCTATTTGTTTCTTCCCACCTGTTATAAGCATGGTGAGTTTTCTTCCAAGATCTTCGCAAGGTTCTGGACTTGTGAAGCTTTGTGATTTCTCTGCTGCCTCTCTTTGTGTATCTCTGCTAACAACTCCTTCGTAAAATCTATTTATATTATCAACTGGTTCTGTTTTAGCACCAACTCTGTGATATGTTGTTTGCTTTTCAAACTCAGTTTTATTGGCCTTCTCCTTGAACTTTGGCAAAGTGACAGAAAACACCTTATTTCTCACTAAGCTTAATGAAGGTTCAACATCAAATTCAACCACGTAGTGTTGTTCTTTCCGGTTGGGTTCAATTACCATAATGAACTCAGGTGGTCTTATACACTGGCGTACAAGCTCACTGTAACTTTTAAAACATCTTTCAATGTAATCCAGTGCATCAGTATACATGTCTTTTTCTCTAATGGGAATGCCAATGATTTCACCGTGTGCATAGCCAGAAGCACCTCTGCTGTCCATTACACCGAAGTGTATCGTGCCATTTGATCTCATGTTCATGCATCCTGTGGCAAATTTAAGAACTTCACACGCCAGCTTGGCTTGAAGTCTTTGGCGATCTAAAGTCGCAGCTGTATTGAATGACTTGTACTCATGACATGGAGTTGTAAGATCAAAGACACCTGTTTCAGGCGGAAGAACTTCATGCTTTACATAGGTGTAGTCGATGCCCGGTTTGCCAAAAGGTCGTGGCTTTGAATCTCTTTTTCTTGTTATAGCCACTGCATCTTGTTTCATCTGTTCTTCTTTCTGGGAATTGCTGGATATTGGAAGGTCCTGGATGAATGATGCTCCTTGGTCAGTACTTTTAGCAGTCCTTTTATGTGCATTATTCTGCTGCTTCTGAGGTTTTTGAGTCTTAACTAACTCATTTCTACTCTCTATTACCAGAAGTGCAGGACCAGATTTCATTCCAGTCTCTTTTTTCAGAAATTCCTCTGTGATTTTAAGAAGGACCTGGCCATCTACTTCCTGTTCATGAAGAGTTTTAATGTAATTTTCTTTCACTCCTATTGAAGCCAACCACACGCTCACCATATCTTCTGTCCATTTTTCAATTGGAGTGCTGTGAAGTTCTTCTATAAATAAAAAAAAAACATAAAAAAAACTTACTGACAAAAGGCATGTAAGTTATGACAAGATAGATATTTACAGTTCCTTGCAAAAGTATTCAACATCCATAAGTCATCAGATGTGTCTATATTACAAATAACACTCACACAGATTGTCCCAGCCAGTATTTTTTTTTTTAATTGCAAACCAACATGCTCTCAAAGTAAATTTATTAAAAAAACAGCAAAATTTATTATTTTTCAGCAGATCTAAAAATAAATAAATTAAAAATTATGTTTGCATAAGTATTCACTGCCTGTGCTGTGAAACTCCAAGTTTGACGAAAGGTATTGCCCTAAAGAGGACACAGTTGGCTTCTACCAGTGAATCATCTAAAAATTCACCTTTTCTGGATAAAATTCCTCCTGAATTCAAGTACCATTTGTCAGACTGTGAACATGAAGGAAAGCTGTAAAAATGTAGATCAAGGAGCATTCTAAAGAAATAAAGCGTTAAAGACAGGAAAAGTCTACAAAATAATATCTTAGTGTTCGATATCCCACTCAACACTGTTGGATCAGTCGTGAAGAAGCTGCATCATTCCACCCAGGCATTGCCTAGACAAGGTTTCCCTCAAAACTCAGCATCAGAGCAAGAAGGAGACTGGTGAGGGAAGCCAACTCTTTAAGAAACATCTCCTGGATGCACTGGGACACATCATCAGTGTTGTTCCCTGGGGTCATAGGGTGTTTCGGGTCTTGCAACAGACACCCTCACCCAGGCGACCCAGCCGGGGGGTGATCAAGCCCCGACTTGCGTCCCAGTAGCAGCCCACGGATCAGCCCTCTTAATCCATAGCCGCCTTGTGGCTTTCTCTGCGGCTTCACTAGCCGATTGAATGGCCCTCCTCTTGGCCGTCCCTGTGACACCCAGCCGTCCGAGGGCTTTGCAGAGTGAACGTCCTGCAAAGCCCCTGCAGCTGACCTCTATGGGCTCGTAGACTGTTCTCCAGCCCCTACCGCTGCACTCCTCCACCAGTTCCTGGTACTTTTCACGCTTCCGCTCATTGGCTTCCTCGATCCTCTCCTCCCATGGCACAGTTAACTCCATCATGATCAGGTGCTTTGTGGCCTCAGATGTTATGATCATGTCTGGTTGGAGGGATGTTGGAGCGATATGCTGTGGGAACCTCAGCTGTTTTCCCAGGTCCACTTGCAGCTGCCAATCGGGGGCTGTGTGAAGGAGGCCTGTTATTGCCTGTGGCCTTGCCGTAGGTCTCTCTCCGGCCTTAACAAAGGGGACTGTCCTCGGAGTGCAATGGTGTCTGCTGATGTTAATGGCTGAGGCTATACTCTCCGCAATTGCTTTAAGCACCTGGTCATGGCGCCACCGATAGCGACCATCAGCCAGGGCTTTTGGGCAGCTGCTGAGGAGGTGTTCTAGTGAGCCTCTTCCAGAGCAGAGGGGGCAGGAGGGTGTCTCGCTCTTCCCCCAGATGTGAAGGTTTGCTGGGCTTGGGAGGGCGTCATAGACCAGTTTGTTTGACCAGGTAACTTTGGGCTGCAATGCGCTCTCCCACCTTGTCCACGCTCCCTGCTGCCGGAGTCCAACTGCCCTGCCCACTCTCTCTTCCTCCAGGCCTGCTCGGACCTCTTCTTGGACTAGCTGGTGTCTCTCCTTGCCCCGGGCCTTGCTGACCTGGATCTTTGGGACGTAGGCCAAGCCTGCTCTTCCTGTTGCCAGGGTCCCCACCAGGGCCTTCTGCCTTAGGCGTGACTCTGCCACCTCCACTGCCTTCTCTGCCTTCCACTTCCTTCCTGTCCTCACTTCAATCCCGGCTGATGACACCTTGTGGTCCCTGGAATCCCTGTACTGTAGGGATTCTCTTGTGCGTGCCACCTTTAACTCTTCAGTGAGCCCGCTGAAGGGCAGCTGCAGGGTATTACTCGTCCCGTACAGAGCAGCTCTGGTGAGGCTGCAGGGAAGGCCCAGCCACTTCCGAAGAAAGCCACTGATCTTCCTTTCGAGGGATTCCACTGTTGTCAATGGGACTGCATAGACGAGGAGGGGCCAAAGAACTCGGGGCAGGATGGAGTGCTGGTAGATCCAGGCTTTAAATCTACCAGGCAAGCCTGACTTGTCCACCTTGGTCGGCCAAGCTCCAAGCTCTTCACTGAACTTCTGAATGGCAGTGGTGTCTTTCAGGGTGGAGTCGAAGAATTTTCCCAGGCTCTTGACAGGTTGTTCGGTGATGGATGGGATTGCTATTCCTAAGATGGAAAAACGGAATTTGTCAATCACCTTCCCCCTCTTCAACACCATGGATCTTGACTTAGAGGCCTTGAAACTCATCCTCGCCCATGTGATGAGACTCTCCAGACCTTGCAAGATCCACCTGCACCCTGGGACTGATGTTGTTGTAATGGTGAGGTCATCCATGAACGCTCTTATCGGGGGCTGTCGGACGCCAGACTTCAACAGGGGCCCTCTGCATTCCACCTCGGCAGCCTTGACCACCATGTTCATTGCGAGGGCGAAAAGGATCACAGAGATGGTACACCCTGTTATTATGCCTTTCCCCAGGCGATGCCAGTCTGATGTTACTGACCCGGAAGTGACCCTGAGTCTGAAATTGTTGTAATAATCCAGGATCAGGTCCTTGATCTTACCGGGAACATGGTGGCGATGTAACGCAAGCTCAAACAGTTTGTGAGGGATGGACCCATAGGCGTTAGTCAAGTCCAGCCACAACACTGCGAGGTCACCTCTGCTCTCGTGTGCCTCTCTGATGAGCTGCGTAACTACTCCTGTATGCTCTAGGCAGCCGGGGGCTCCAGGGATTCCACCCTTCTGCACTGAAGGGTCGATGTAGTTGTTCTTGAGGAGGAACTCGGTCAGCCTTCAGGAGACAATGCTAAAAAACATCTTCCCTTCCACACTTAATAGTGAGATCATCCGAAACTGGTTGATGTTCTTTGAGTCCTCCTCCTTGGGGATCCAGACTCCCTCTGCGCATCTCCACTGGTCAGCCACTCTCCCTCTTCACCAAATCACCTTTAAGATCTTCCACAGGTGCCTTAGAAGCTCTGGACAGCGCTTGTAGACGAGGTAAGGTACTCCACTGGGGCCTTGTGAAGAAGCTGATCGAGCTGCCTTGATGACCTCTTCTACCTCCTTCAGACTTGGCTCCGCCAGCTTGAACTCCACTGTTGGTGGGCCAGAGTTGGTGAGGGCTTTGCTGGAACCCAGGTCTTGTTCCCTCATGGGATCGCTCATGGTGTTTTCAAGAAAGCGATTTACTACCTCTACTGAGCACTCAAGCCGGCCACTGCGCTTGTCCCCAAGCAGCTGTTTAGCAAAACAGAAGGGATTGGCAATAAAGGCAGCGCGCTTCCTGGCTCTCTCTCTTCCCCGCCTCCTATGCCACTCTGCTCTACGGAGGGTTAACAACTTCTTCCGCAGGATGTTACGCAGGTCTGCTAATGGTTGCTTCTCCTCCTCAGGAGCTCTTTTGAACTGTTTCTTGAGGGTTTGAAGCTCCTGGCGCAGGTGATGTATCTTACTGGCTCTGCGGTTCATGGTGTAGGATTGGGAGGTCTTGAAGTTACCCTTCTTGATCAGGCCGAATCTTTCTGAGGCATAGCTGACGATGATGGTAGTCATTGCTTGGAGTCTATTGTCTACGTCACCTTTGGTGGTTTGGATGATGTTGGACACATCCTCGTCAAACTGCATCCACTCGCTCCGTCTGCTGGCTGGGGGCCACCTAATCCGCTGCTGTGGAATTACTCTGCTGGGATTGGGAGGCTCTGGTGCGTGAAGGGACTGGGCTCTGTGGGGTGCCTCCTGGCCGGGCTCCTCCTGCGTCTCACCAGGTCCAGGACCTGTGCGTTGCTCCTCGCGCTCCCGTTCCAAACATTTTATTCTGGCCTGATGGATTCTTGCACAGCTTGCCGCAGAAACATGTGATTTTCGTAGTCAGTTCGTTTGCGGGGGTCATTAACCTTCACAGAGAGGCCATAAATCACAGTGAAGGAGTTACAGAGTTCAGTGGCTGAGAGTCAAGTGCTCTACATTGTGGGAAGTGGTAGCTCAGTAGTTAAGATGTTGACCTGCTGATCAGAAGGTTGTGAGTTCAAATCTCAGCATTGCCAAGCTGCCACTGCTGGGCGGTTGAGCAAGGCGCTTAACGCTCAGCTGTATAAATGAGATAAATATAAGTTGCTCTGGATAAGGAAATGTATTGTAAAATGCATACAACTGGTCTGTATGGAGAAAGAAGCCATTACTGAAGAAAACAACATATCAAAGCATGTCTGGAGTTTGCCAGACAGCATCAGAGTGACCCAGCTAAAATATGGGAGAAGGTTTGGTACTCAGATGAGACAAAATTAAAATGCTAAGTATGGTATAAATGTAACATTGCCCATTCCTCAACAAACACCATCCCATCAGTAAAGCACTGGGGCGGCAGCATCATGTTGTGGGGATGCTTTTCCTCAGCGGGGACTGGACTTCTTGTTCAAACTGAAGGATGGATGGAGCAAAATACAGGGAGGTATTACAAGAGAACCTGCTTCAGTCTGCTAAAAAACTAAAGCTTGGGAGAAACTTCACCTTTCAGAAGGACAATGATGCCAAGCACAAGGCCAAAGCGACACAGTAGTGGTTCTACCAAGTACTCGTCTGAAGGGGGTGAATACTTATGCAAGCAGCATTTTTCAGTTTTAAATTTCTTTAAGATCTGCTGAGAAATAATGAATTTTGTACAAGTATATTTTGAATTTGAATGAATTTGTATAAATGTACATGTGATACTTGCCCATTATTTCTTGTGGATAATCAGCGTCATCAGTTTGTTTCAGATCAAGGTACCTGAAGAAGACAGAACAGGTTTCAAGTATTCTAGACAATTCTTTATGTGTTGTTTGGTCTTGCCCATTTTATTCAAACTGCAGAATATGTCATTTTCTGCAGTGTACTCAGTTAATTCTTATTTTAATTGACTAAGAGCAATAACTGTGAAGATTTAGTGCTGTATAATTGAGATAATTGGTAATCGGATGGCGGGTATTTTAACCTCACGATGTTAAAATATTTAGTTATATTTTAAAATATTTAGTAATATTTAAAATATTTAGAATGTAGTTCTTCAAATGTTGGGAATATTGGGGTATTGAACTGATAGTTCTATGATATAGCCATCTGAAGCAACAACAAAAATAGTTATAAATAATCTCAAAACTTCAATATAATGGAAATTTAACAGAGGAAAATTTAAATGAAGGAATATAATATTTACTTCAGCAGGATAAAAGTCCTCTCATTTTCAGTGCTGCTCCGTCTGCAAGCTGCAGAAAACCTAAAGAGAAATGGATGTATGGTGGTTTTTAATCTCCACACAGCAGCAATTCATACACCAATATGGCACTTGTACCTACAAGGAAGAACTGCATCACTAGTCATATTCTTTCACCTGACATCTCTTCTTTCTTCATTCATTGGCCTCCTCTGCCCTCTGTCTTCCAGACCAAGAAAGTGTGAGGTGTAAAATGCTGAGAGAATTAAGAACAGCTGAGAGAATGTGGAGATCTCCTATCTAAGTTCTCCTCTGATGTGACTGCTCTGAAGCCATCTTTCTACAGAGGAAAGATCATCTGCATCTGATCTATGCAAGCTCCTTACCATCATTTTTTAAACTTCAAACCTTCCCAACGTCTTCTAGATTACTGATGAATTCAAGACATTCTATGGAAAAAAATATAAGCAAACTTTTCCTTCTATGTCTATTTCCACACTTCATTATCCCTCTCGGTGAATCTGCTCCACCTTTTATATTTGTTTCCTTGTGTTAAAGTAAAGAATCTTAACCTGCAACTGTCTCTGCAACCTGACACCCACCTCACAGATAAAGGCTCACAAAAAATGCCCTGAGCTTTGTGGTCTGCTGTAAACAGGGCTTTCACACTGGCTGCTGAAGCTCGGGTGTGGCTTGTAAATGGTATCTATCCATAGTCCCGATATGACATTCAAATGACCTTGTCCTGTATCTATCAGCCCCAGTTCCAGCGCTGATTGCTGGGAGAGAACTGCTCAACTGCTCAACTCCTGAATTCAAGTACCATTTGTCAGACTGTGAACATGAAGGAAAGCTGTAAAAATGTAGATCAAGGAGCATTCTAAAGAAATAAAGCGTTAACGCTATAGACATGCACAAGACAGGAAAAGTCTACAAAATAATATCTTAGTGTTCGATATCCCACTCAACACTGTTGGATCAGTCGTGAAGAAGCTGCATCATTCCACCCAGGCATTGCCTAGACAAGGTTTCCCTCAAAACTCAGCATCAGAGCAAGAAGGAGACTGGTGAGGGAAGCCACAGAGAGGCCATAAATCACAGTGAAGGAGTTACAGAGTTCAGTGGCTGAGAGTCAAGTGCTCTACATTGTGGGAAGTGGTAGCTCAGTAGTTAAGATGTTGACCTGCTGATCAGAAGGTTGTGAGTTCAAATCTCAGCATTGCCAAGCTGCCACTGCTGGGCGGTTGAGCAAGGCGCTTAACGCTCAGCTGTATAAATGAGATAAATATAAGTTGCTCTGGATAAGGAAATGTATTGTAAAATGCATACAACTGGTCTGTATGGAGAAAGAAGCCATTACTGAAGAAAACAACATATCAAAGCATGTCTGGAGTTTGCCAGACAGCATCAGAGTGACCCAGCTAAAATATGGGAGAAGGTTTGGTACTCAGATGAGACAAAATTAAAATGCTAAGTATGGTATAAATGTAACATTGCCCATTCCTCAACAAACACCATCCCATCAGTAAAGCACTGGGGCGGCAGCATCACGTTGTGGGGATGCTTTTCCTCAGCTGAGAGAACTGCTCACCTGCTCAGCACCCAGCAGTGCCATTACCAGTCGCGTTAACTTGTTATTAATGCGCTATCACACACACACACACACACACACAAAACACAAAAACATCCGGTGCTTTGCACAGGAAAAAGATTTTTTTCCGTTTTTTGTTTAGATTTAATTTAAAATCTTTCGTTATGTGAACTGATTAGAAATCTTACTTGAATGGTGTAGATGAATTTGATCAAGTGCAGGAGATCCAGTGAAGAGCGCTCCTCTCACCTACAGCTCTGTCCTCTCACCTACAGCTCTGTCCCAATCACTGCGCAGACAGAAGAGTAATCCCAGATGGTGCTGTGTTTTTAATAACCCTGTGCTCCGAGTAATAACCCTGTGCTGGGAGATGAGCGCTGTCGGTGCTGAGTGCTCAGATGGAGGAGAGCTTCTGGGAGCAGAGTTTCGGGTTTTCTCAGGAGCTCTGTGTTTACGCCCAACTCTCACTTACTGAGAAATGAAACTTACAGCAGCGCAGTGCGAGAAGAGGAAGAGGAAGATGAGCTCGTGCAGGCTGACCAATGAAGGGCGTTTAGAAATGTAGCTCCACCCCCTCATAATAAATTAATGTGCTTTATTTAGTCCTAATAATGATGAAATGGAGGTTTGGGCTGAAATCCACTTCCTTGCGCTCACCGACACGAATAACAGAAAACTAGTCGCTTTTTAAGTTTCAGTTTAATGCAAGAAGCAATCGGAGGAAATGTTCCCCTGCTGTACATCCACATGCTGTACATCCACATGCTGTGTTCAGTTTGTGGAAAAATGACACTTTAATGTGTAGAAGTGCTTAACACTGCCCACGTTTATTCAGAGTGTTGAGTGTGTTACACAGTTCCGCGAAGGGTTTGTGCAGGAAATGAAGAAATGAGCCGTGTGTGTAAGGGCTGTGAATTATTTATTTATTACTTTATTTCCGTTTCCTCACCTCTGAACTCTGACTTTTACACACTCGCGATGAAACACACTGCGCTTTAACCGGAGTCCGGGCAGTCACGTGGTCGCTGAGCAGTCAGAGTCACGTGACTGAGTCAGGGCCAATCCGGTTGCAGTACAGAGGTCCAGCGGTGTGTTTTTGACACACACGGGTTCCGCTTCAACATCGGCTTTAATTATTTCATCATTTTACTGCTTTTTCACCAGCACACAGTGAGTAACAACCCTACACACACTCTACACACACTCTACACTCACACACACTCTACACACACTCTACACACACTCTACACTCACACACACTCTACACACACACTCCTGCTGTGAGGATTAAAGCTGCAGCTGCAGAGCTGAACATTAAACACGGACACTAGTGCAGGAGCACAGCTGTGTGCGCGCGCTGTAAACACACCGAGTTAATGTAATCACGTGTGTGTGTGTGTGTGTGTGTGTGTGTGGAGGAGTGGAGGAATAGAAGAGTTAAGGAATAGAGGAATAGAGGAGTGGAGGAGTGGAGGAATAGAGGAATAGAAGAGTGGAGGAGTAGAGGAATAGAGGAATAGAGGAGTGGAGGAATAGAGGAATAGAGGAGTGGAGGAATAGAGGAATAGAGGAATAGAAGAGTGGAGGAGTAGAGGAGTGGAGGAATAGAGGAATAGAGGAGTGGAGGAATAGAGGAACAGAGGAGTGGAGGAATAGAGGAGTGGAGGAATAGAAGAGTTAAGGAATAGAGGAATAGAGGAGTGGAGGAATAGAAGAGTTAAGGAATAGAGGAATAGAGGAGTGGAGGAATAGAGGAATAGAGGAATGGAAGAGTGGAGGAGTGGAGGAATAGAGGAGTGGAGGAATAGAGGAATGGAAGAGTGGAGGAGTGGAGGAATAGAGGAATAGAGGAGTGGAGGAATAGAGGAATAGAGGAGTGGAGGAATAGAGGAGTGGAGGAATAGAGGAATAGAGGAATAGAGGAGTGGAGGAATAGAGGAATAGAGGAGTGGAGGAATAGAGGAATAGAGGAATAGAAGAGTGGAGGAGTAGAGGAGTGGAGGAATAGAGGAATAGAGGAGTGGAGGAATAGAGGAACAGAGGAGTGGAGGAATAGAGGAGTGGAGGAATAGAAGAGTTAAGGAATAGAGGAATAGAGGAGTGGAGGAATAGAAGAGTTAAGGAATAGAGGAATAGAGGAGTGGAGGAATAGAGGAATAGAGGAATGGAAGAGTGGAGGAGTGGAGGAATAGAGGAGTGGAGGAATAGAGGAATGGAAGAGTGGAGGAGTGGAGGAATAGAGGAATAGAGGAGTGGAGGAATAGAGGAATAGAGGAGTGGAGGAATAGAGGAGTGGAGGAATAGAGGAATAATTATTGTAGATTTAATTCTGTGAATTAATGACCTTAGATTTTTTGCTGCTGAATCTGGACTGATTGTTTGTTGGTCCTGTACAATTAGCATTGAAGCTAAGCTAGCTTTATACGTGTTATTAATACACACACAAACACACACACTCACACACACACACACTCACTCACACACACACACACTCACAGAAAAATAGTTCATTAGTAGCAGAGTTCAGTCACAGGCCTGAGTGTCTGTAGGAAAGGATTCGATCCTTTTTGTTTACTAACTCGCTAATGCTAATGCTAATGCTAATCAGACTCAGCTTCAAAGCTAACTGTGCCCAAAGCTAACTGTGACATTTGCTGACATTAGCTTATTAGCATATTAGCTCATTAGCTCGTTAGCTAACCCTGTGTTACTGAGAGTTTTATCATGCTGCTGTTCCACTGAACACACTCCTGTTGTTGATGTGTTTCATCTCTCTACTGTTCTAAAAGTTATTATCCAGTTTAATCAACCTGATTATTATTAACATTCCCAATTTACCAGGCTTTTATGCAGTATTCCGTACACTCCAGTATTCCATACACACCAATATTCCATACAATCCAGTATTCGGTACTCTTCAGTGTTCTATGCATTCCAGTATTCTGTACATTCCAGTATTCTGTACATTCCAGTATTTCGTACACTCCGGTATTCCTTATTCTTCAGTATTCCATGCACTCTGGTATTCCATACTCTTCAGTATTCTGTACTCTTTAGTACTCTGTGCACTACACTATACTCTTTGGTATTCCCTACACTTTGATATTCTGCACAGTGACATTGAGAAATCAAGACAGCGGCGTTAGTTACGGACAGTGATGTTAGTTATGGACAGCGGCGTTAGTTACGGACAGTGATGTTAGTTACGGACAGTGATGTTAGTTACCGACAGTGATGTTAGTTATGGACAGTGATGTTAGTTACAGACAGCGGCGTTAGTTATGGACAGTGATGTTAGTTATGGACAGTGATGTTAGTTATGGACAGCGGCGTTAGTTATGGACAGTGATGTTAGCTACGGACAGTGATGTTAGTTATGGAAGGCGACGTTAGTTACGGACAGTGATGTTAGTTACGGACAGTGATGTTAGTTACAGACAGCGGCGTTAGTTACGGACAGTGATGTTAGCTACGGACAGTGATGTTAGTTATGGACAGTGATGTTAGTTATGGACAGTGATGTTAGTTATGGACAGTGATGTTAGTTACGGACAGTGATGTTAGTTATGGACAGTGATGTTAGCTACGGACAGTGATGTTAGTTATGGAAGGCGACGTTAGATACGGACAGTGATGTTAGTTACGGACAGTGATGTTAGTTACAGACAGCGGCGTTAGTTATGGACAGTGATGTTAGTTATGGAAAGCGGCGTTAGTTATGGACAGTGATGTTAGTTATGGAAAGCGGCGTTAGTTATGGACAGTGATGTTAGTTATGGACAGCGGCGTTAGTTACGGACAGCGATGTTAGTTACGGACAGCGACGCTAGTTACGGACAGCGACGTTAGTTACGGACAGCGACGTTAGTTACGGACAGCGATGTTAGTTATAGACAGCGATGTTAGTTATAGACAGCGGTGTTAGTTATGGACAGCGGTGTTAGTTACGGACAGCGGTGTTAGTTACGGACAGCGATGTTAGTTACGGACAGCGATGTTAGTTACGGACAGTGATGTTAGTTACAGACAGCGGCGTTAGTTATGGACAGTGATGTTAGTTATGGACAGTGATGTTAGTTACGGACAGTGATGTTAGTTATGGAAGGCGGCGTTAGTTACGGACAGTGATGTTAGTTACGGACAGTGATGATAGTTACGGACAGTGATGTTAGTTACGGGCAGCGGTGTTAGTTACGGACAGCGGTGTTAGTTATGGACAGCGATGTTAGTTAAAGACAGTGATGTTAGTTACGGACAGTGATGTTAGTTACGGACAGTGATGTTAGTTACGGACAGCGATGTTAGTTATGGACAGTGATGTTAGTTATAGACAGTGATGTTAGTTATGGAAGGCAGCGTTAGTTATGGACAGTGATGTTAGTTACGGACAGTGATGTTAGTTATGGACAGTGATGTTAGTTATAGACAGTGATGTTAGTTTTGGACAGCGATGTTAGCTACGGACAGCGATGTTAGTTATGGACAGTGATGTTAGTTATGGAAGGCAGCGTTAGTTATGGACAGTGATGTTAGTTATGGACAGTGATGTTAGTTATAGACAGTGATGTTAGTTATGGACAGCGATGTTAGTTACTGACAGTGATGTTAGTTATGGACAGTGATGTTAGTTATGGAAGGCAGCGTTAGTTATGGACAGTAATGTTAGTTATGGACAGGGATGTTAGTTATAGACAGTGATGTTAGTTACGGACAGTGATGTTAGTTACTGACAGTGATGTTAGTTATGGACAGTGATGTTAGTTATGGAAGGCAGCGTTAGTTATGGACAGTGATGTTAGTTATGGACAGTGATGTTAGTTATAGACAGTGATGTTAGTTATGGACAGCGATGTTAGTTACGGACAGCGATGTTAGTTATGGACAGCGATGTTAGTTATGGACTGTTATAGACAGTGATGTTAGTTGTGGAAGGCGGCGATGTTAGTTACGGACAGTGATGTTAGTTACGGGCAGCGGTGTTAGTTACGGACAGTGATGTTAGTTATAGACAGTGATGTTAGTTACGGACAGCGATGTTAGTTATGGACAGTGATGTTAGTTACGGACAGCGATGTTAGTTAGGGACAGCGATGTTAGTTATGGACAGTGATGTTAGTTACGGACAGTGATGTTAGTTATGGACAGCGATGTTAGTTACGGACAGCGATGTTAGTTATGGACAGTGATGTTAGTTATGGACAGTGATGTTAGTTACGGACAGCGACGTTAGTTACGGACAGTGATGTTAGTTATGGACAGCGATGTTAGTTATGGACAGCGATGTTAGTTACGGACAGCGATGTTAGTTACGGACAGTGATGTTAGTTACGGACAGTGATGTTAGTTATGGACAGTGATGTTAGTTATGGAAGGCAGCGTTAGTTATGGACAGTGATGTTAGTTATGGACAGTGATGTTAGTTATAGACAGTGATGTTAGTTACGGACAGTGATGTTAGTTATGGAAGGCAGCGTTAGTTATGGACAGTGATGTTAGTTACGGACAGTGATATTAGTTATAGACAGTGATGTTAGTTACGGACAGTGATGTTAGTTATAGAAGGCAGCGTTAGTTATGGACAGTGATGTTAGTTATAGACAGTGATGTTAGTTATGGACAGTGATGTTAGTTATAGACAGTGATGTTAGTTGTGGAAGGCGGCGTTAGTTACGGACAGTGATGTTAGTTACGGACAGTGATGTTAGTTACGGACAGCGATGTTAGTTACGGACAGTGATGTTAGTTATGGACAGTGATGTTAGTTACGGACAGCGATGTTAGTTATTCAATTCAATTTCAATTCAATTTTATTTGTATAGCGCTTTTAACAATGGACATTGTCACAAAGCAGCTTTACAGAAATAAATGGATTCACAAAAATATATTGTAAATATTTAAATTTATCCCTGTGAATTTATCCCTAATGAGCAAGCCAGTGGCGACGGTGGCAAGGAAAAACTCCCCGAGATGATATGAGGAAGAAACCTTGAGAGGAACCAGGCTCAAAAGGGAACCCATCCTCATCTGGGTGCAACGGATAGTGCAATTATAAATAAATCCCTTCTATTGTGTACTATATGGACAAATAGTGCAATTGTGCAACCAATAAATTCATCACAGTATTTGCAAGAGGTCCGGCTGGTTAAAATCTATCCACTGTCCACTGATGGTTACAGTTATGGACAGTGATGTTAGTTATGGACAGTGATGTTAGTTATGGACAGTGATGTTAGTTACGGACAGCGATGTTAGTTACGGAAGGAAATGTTAGTTATGGACAGCGATGTTAGTTACGGACAGTGATGTTAGTTACGGACAGTGATGTTAGTTGTGGAAGGCGGCGTTAGTGACGGACAGTGATGTTAGTTACGGACAGCGATGTTAGTTACGGACAGCGATGTTAGTTACAGACAGTGATGTTAGTTGTGGACAGCGATGTTAGTTACGGACAGTGATGTTAGTTACGGACAGTGATGTTAGTTATGGAAGGCAGCGTTAGTTACGGACAGCGATGTTAGTTATGGAAGGCGGCGTTAGTTACGGACAGTGATGTTAGTTACGGACAGTGATGTTAGTTACGGACAGCGATGTTAGTTATGGAAGGCAGCGTTAGTTATGGAGAGCGATGTTAGTTACGGACAGTGATGTTAGTTATGGACAGTGATGTTAGTTATAGACAGTGATGTTAGTTATAGACAGTGATGTTAGTTATGGACAGTGATGTTAGTTATGGACAGCGGCGTTAGTTATGGACAGCGGCGTTAGTTACGGACAGCGATGTTAGTTACGGACAGCGATGTTAGTTACGGACAGCAGTGTTAGTTACGGACAGTGATGTTAGTTACGGACAGTGATGTTAGTTACGGACAGCGATGTTAGTTATGGAAGGCGGCGTTAGTTATGGACAGTGATGTTAGTTATGGACAGTGATGTTAGTTATGGACAGTGATGTTAGTTATAGACAGTGATGTTAGTTACGGACAGCGATGTTAGTTACGGACAGCGATGTTAGTTACGGACAGTGATGTTAGTTATGGAAGGCAGCGTTAGTTATGGACAGTGATGTTAGTTATGGACAGTGATGTTAGTTATAGACAGTGATGTTAGTTACGGACAGTGATGTTAGTTATGGAAGGCAGCGTTAGTTATGGACAGTGATGTTAGTTATGGACAGTGATGTTAGTTATAGACAGTGATGTTAGTTATGGACAGTGATGTTAGTTATAGACAGTGATGTTAGTTGTGGAAGGCGGCGTTAGTTACGGACAGTGATGTTGTTATGGACAGTGATGTTAGTTACGGACAGTGATGTTAGTTATAGACAGTGATGTTAGTTACGGACAGTGATGTTAGTTACGGACAGTGATGTTAGTTGTGGAAGGCGGCGTTAGTTACGGACAGTGATGTTAGTTACGGACAGTGATGTTAGTTACGGACAGTGATGTTAGTTATGGACAGTGATGTTAGTTATGGACAGTGATGTTAGTTACGGACAGTGATGTTAGTTACAGACAGTGATGTTAGTTACAGACAGCGGCGTTAGTTACGGACAGTGATGTTAGTTACGGACAGTGATGTTAGTTACAGACAGCGGCGTTAGTTACGGACAGTGATGTTAGTTATGGAATGCGGCGTTAGTTATGGACAGTGATGTTAGTTATGGACAGCGGCGTTAGTTACGGACAGCGATGTTAGTTACGGACAGCGACGTTAGTTACGGACAGCGGCGTTAGTTACGGACAGCGATGTTAGTTACGGACAGCGGTGTTAGTTATGGACAGCGACGTTAGTTACGGACAGCGGCGTTAGTTACGGACAGCGATGTTAGTTACGGACAGCGGTGTTAGTTACGGACAGCGGTGTTAGTTACGGACAGTGATGTTAGTTATAGACAGCGATGTTAGTTACGGACAGCGATGTTAGTTACGGACAGCGATGTTAGTTACGGACAGCGGTGTTAGTTACGGACAGTGATGTTAGTTATAG
The DNA here is from genome assembly GCF_027358585.1 of Pangasianodon hypophthalmus. Classification (NCBI taxonomy): domain Eukaryota; kingdom Metazoa; phylum Chordata; class Actinopteri; order Siluriformes; family Pangasiidae; genus Pangasianodon; species Pangasianodon hypophthalmus. The sequence goes on from NC_069712.1 coordinate 34,582,475, forward strand.
ACAGCGATGTTAGTTACGGACAGCGATGTTAGTTACGGACAGCGATGTTAGTTACGGACAGCGATGCTAGTTACGGACAGCGACGTTAGTTACGGACAGCGGTGTTAGTTACGGACAGCGATGTTAGTTACGGACAGCGATGTTAGTTACGGACAGTGATGTTAGTTACGGACAGTGATGTTAGTTACGGAAGGAAATGTTAGTTATGGACAGCGATGTTAGTTACGGACAGTGATGTTAGTTACGGACAGTGATGTTAGTTGTGGAAGGCGGCGTTAGTGACGGACAGTGATGTTAGTTACGGACAGCGATGTTAGTTACGGACAGTGATGTTAGTTGTGGACAGCGATGTTAGTTATGGACAGTGATGTTAGTTACGGACAGTGATGTTAGTTACGGACAGTGATGTTAGTTACGGACAGCGATGTTAGTTACGGACAGCGGCGTTAGTTACGGACAGCGGCGTTAGTTACGGACAGCGATGTTAGTTACAGACAGCGGTGTTAGTTACGGACAGCGGTGTTAGTTACGGACAGTGATGTTAGTTATAGACAGTGATGTTAGTTACGGACAGCGATGTTAGTTATGGACAGCGGTGTTAGTTATAGACAGTGATGTTAGTTATGGACAGTGATGTTAGTTATGGACAGTGATGTTAGTTACGGACAGTGATGTTAGTTATAGACAGTGATGTTAGTTACGGACAGCGATGTTAGTTACGGACAGCGGCGTTAGTTACGGACAGCGGCGTTAGTTACGGACAGCGATGTTAGTTACAGACAGCGGTGTTAGTTACGGACAGCGGTGTTAGTTACGGACAGTGATGTTAGTTATAGACAGTGATGTTAGTTACGGACAGCGATGTTAGTTATGGACAGCGGTGTTAGTTATAGACAGTGATGTTAGTTATGGACAGTGATGTTAGTTATGGACAGCGATGTTAGTTATGGACAGCGGCGTTAGTTATGGACAGCGGCGTTAGTTACGGACAGCGATGTTAGTTACGGACAGCGATGTTAGTTACGGACAGCAGTGTTAGTTACGGACAGCGGTGTTAGTTACGGACAGTGATGTTACTTACGGACAGCGACGTTAGTTACGGACAGCGATGTTAGTTATGGAAGGCGGCGTTAGTTATGGACAGTGATGTTAGTTATGGACAGTGATGTTAGTTACGGACAGTGATGTTAGTTGTGGAAGGCGGCGTTAGTGACGGACAGTGATGTTAGTTATGGACAGTGATGTTAGCTGCGGACAGTGATGTTAGTTATGGAAGGCGACGTTAGTTACGGACAGTGATGTTAGTTACGGACAGTGATGTTAGTTACAGACAGCGGCGTTAGTTATGGACAGTGATGTTAGTTATGGAATGCAGCGTTAGTTACGGACAGCGATGTTAGTTACGGACAGCGATGTTAGTTACGGACAGCGGCGTTAGTTACGGACAGCGGCGTTAGTTACGGACAGCGATGTTAGTTACAGACAGCGGTGTTAGTTACGGACAGCGGTGTTAGTTACGGACAGTGATGTTAGTTATAGACAGTGATGTTAGTTACGGACAGCGATGTTAGTTACGGACAGCGGTGTTAGTTACGGACAGCGGTGTTAGTTACGGACAGTGATGTTACTTACGGACAGCGACGTTAGTTACGGACAGCGATGTTAGTTATGGAAGGCGGCGTTAGTTATGGACAGTGATGTTAGTTATGGACAGTGATGTTAGTTACGGACAGCGATGTTAGTTACGGACAGTGATGGTAGTTATGGAAGGCGGCGTTAGTTATGGACAGTGATGTTAGTTTTGGACAGCGATGTTTGTTATGGACAGTGATGTTAGTTATGGACAGCGATGTTAGTTACGGACAGTGATGTTAGTTACGGACAGCGATGTTAGTTATAGACAGTGATGTTAGTTGTGGAAGGCGGCGTTAGTTACGGACAGTGATGTTGTTATGGACAGTGATGTTAGTTACGGACAGTGATGTTAGTTACGGACAGTGATGTTAGTTGTGGAAGGCGGCGTTAGTTACGGACAGCGATGTTAGTTACGGACAGCGATGTTAGTTACGGACAGCGGCGTTAGTTACGGACAGCGGCGTTAGTTACGGACAGCGATGTTAGTTACAGACAGCGGTGTTAGTTACGGACAGCGGTGTTAGTTACGGACAGTGATGTTAGTTATAGACAGTGATGTTAGTTACGGACAGCGATGTTAGTTATGGACAGCGGTGTTAGTTACGGACAGCGGTGTTAGTTACGGACAGTGATGTTACTTACGGACAGCGACGTTAGTTACGGACAGCGATGTTAGTTATGGAAGGCGGCGTTAGTTATGGACAGTGATGTTAGTTATGGACAGTGATGTTAGTTACGGACAGCGATGTTAGTTACGGACAGTGATGGTAGTTATGGAAGGCGGCGTTAGTTATGGACAGTGATGTTAGTTTTGGACAGCGATGTTTGTTATGGACAGTGATGTTAGTTATGGACAGCGATGTTAGTTACGGACAGTGATGTTAGTTACGGACAGCGATGTTAGTTATAGACAGTGATGTTAGTTGTGGAAGGCGGCGTTAGTTACGGACAGTGATGTTGTTATGGACAGTGATGTTAGTTACGGACAGTGATGTTAGTTACGGACAGTGATGTTAGTTGTGGAAGGCGGCGTTAGTTACGGACAGCGATGTTAGTTATGGACAGTGATGTTAGTTATGGACAGTGATGTTAGTTACGGACAGTGATGTTAGTTACGGAAGGAAATGTTAGTTATGGACAGTGATGTTAGTTACGGACAGTGATGTTAGTTACGGACAGTGATGTTAGTTGTGGACAGTGATGTTAGCTGCGGACAGTGATGTTAGTTATGGAAGGCGACGTTAGTTACGGACAGTGATGTTAGTTACGGACAGTGATGTTAGTTACAGACAGCGGCGTTAGTTATGGACAGTGATGTTAGTTATGGAATGCAGCGTTAGTTACGGACAGCGATGTTAGTTACGGACAGCGGCGTTAGTTACGGACAGCGGCGTTAGTTACGGACAGCGATGTTAGTTACAGACAGCGGTGTTAGTTACGGACAGCGGTGTTAGTTACGGACAGTGATGTTAGTTATAGACAGTGATGTTAGTTACGGACAGCGATGTTAGTTATGGACAGCGGTGTTAGTTACAGACAGCGATGTTAGTTACGGACAGTGATGTTAGTTACGGACAGCGGTGTTAGTTACGGACAGTGATGTTAGTTACGGACAGTGATGTTAGTTACGGACAGCGACGTTAGTTACGGACAGCGACGTTAGTTATGGAAGGCGGCGTTAGTTATGGACAGTGATGTTAGTTACGGACAGTGATGTTAGTTATGGACAGTGATGTTAGTTATAGACAGTGATGTTAGTTACGGACAGCGATGTTAGTCACGGACAGTGATGTTAGTTACGGACAGTGATGTTAGTTATGGAAGGCAGCGTTAGTTATGGACAGTGATGTTAGTTATGGACAGTGATGTTAGTTATGGACAGCGATGTTAGTTATAGACAGTGATGTTAGTTATGGACAGTGATGTTAGTTATGGACAGCGATGTTAGTTACGGACAGCGATGTTAGTTATGGACAGCGGCGTTAGTTATGGACAGCGATGTTAGTTACGGACAGCGGCGTTAGTTACGGACAGTGATGTTAGTTACGTACAGTCATGTTAGTTACAGAAGGCGGCGTTAGTTACCCCCACTGCAGGGGGATTTTGTAGTAAAATGTTAATTTTTTTAATTTCAATTGTGCAAGTTACAGTATGAATTATGTTCCTCCAGTCCTACTTTAGGGGCGTGTGTAGCTGTTTAGGGGCGTGTGTAGCTGTTTAGGGGCGTGAGTAGCTGTTTAGGGGCGTGTGTAGCTGTTTAGGGGCGTGTGTAGCTGTTTAGGGGCGTGAGTAGCTGTTTAGGGGCGTGCGTAGCTGTTTAGGGGCGTGAGTAGCTGTTTAGGGGCGTGTGTAGCTGTTTAGGGGCGTGAGTAGCTGTTTAGGGGCGTGCGTAGCTGTTTAGGGGCGTGAGTAGCTGTTTAGGGGCGCGTGTAGCTGTTTAGGGGCGTGTGTATCTGTTTAGGGGCGTGTGTATCTGTTTAGGGGCGTGTGTAGCTGTTTAGGGGCGTGCGTAGCTGTTTAGGGGCGTGCGTAGCTGTTTAGGGGCGTGCGTAGCTGTTTAGGGGCGCGAGTAGCTGTTTAGGGGCGCGTGTAGCTGTTTAAGGGCGCGTGTAGCTGTTTAGGGGCGCGAGTAGCTGTTTAGGGGCGTGCGTAGCTGTTTAGGGGCGTGCGTAGCTGTTTAGGGGCGTGAGTAGCTGTTTAGGGGCGTGTGTAGCTGTTTAAGGGCGTGTGTAGCTTTTTAGGGGCGTGAGTAGCTGTTTAGGGGCGTGAGTAGCTGTTTAGGGGCGTGAGTAGCTGTTTAGGGGCGTGTGTAGCTGTTTAGGGGCGTGAGTAGCTGTTTGGGGCGTGCGTAGCTGTTTAGGGGCGTGAGTAGCTGTTTAGGGGCGTGTGTAGCTGTTTAAGGGCGTGTGTAGCTTTTTAGGGGCGTGAGTAGCTGTTTAGGGGCGTGAGTAGCTGTTTAGGGGCGTGTGTAGCTGTTTAGGGGCGTCAGTAGCTGTTTAGGGGCGTGAGTAGCTGTTTAGGGGCGTGTGTAGCTGTTTAAGGGCGTGTGTAGCTGTTTAGGGGCGTGAGTAGCTGTTTAGTGGCGTGCGTAGCTGTTTAGGGGCGTGCTTAGCTGTTTATGGGAGTGAGTAGCTGTTTAGGGGCGTGCGTAGCTGTTTAGGGGCGTGCGTAGCTGTTTAGGGGCGTGAGTAGCTGTTTATGGGCGTGCGTAGCTGTTTGGGGCGTGCGTAGCTGTTTAGGACCGTGAGTAGCTGTTTAGGGACGTGCGTAGCTGTTTAGGGGCGTTCGTAGCTGTTTAGGGGCGTGCGTAGCTGTTTAGGGGCGTGAGTAGCTGTTTAGGGGCGTGTGTAGCTGTTTAGTGGCGTGTGTAGCTGTTTGGGGCGTGCGTAGCTGTTTAGGGGCGTGAGTAGCTGTTTAGGGGCGTGCGTAGCTGTTTAGGGGCGTTCGTAGCTGTTTAGGGGCGTGCGTAGCTGTTTAGGGGCGTGAGTAGCTGTTTAGGGGCGTGTGTAGCTGTTTAGTGGCGTGTGTAGCTGTTTAGTGGCGTGAGTAGCTGTTTAGGTGCATGCGTAGCTGTTTAGGGGCGTGAGTAGCTGTTTAGGGGCGTGAGTAGCTGTTTAGGGGCGTGAGTAGCTGTTTAGGGGCGTGTGTAGCTGTTTAGTGGCGTGCGTAGCTGTTTAGTGGCGTGCGTATCTGTTTAGGGGCGTGAGTAGCTGTTTAGGGGCGTGAGTAGCTGTTTAGGGGCGTGAGTAGCTGTTTAGGGGCGTGCGTAGCTGTTTAGGTGCGTGAGTAGCTGTTTAGGACCCTGCGTAGCTGTTTAGGGGCGTGCGTAGCTGTTTAGGGGCGTGCGTAGCTGTTTAGGACCCTGCGTAGCTGTTTAGGACCCTGCGTAGCTGTTTAGGGGCGTGCGTAGCTGTTTAGGGGCGTGAGTAGCTGTTTAGGACCCTGCGTAGCTGTTTAGGGACCTGCGTAGCTGTTTAGGGGCGTCCGTAGCTGTTTAGGGGCGTGCGTAGCTGTTTAGGGGCGTGAGTAGCTGTTTAGGACCCTGCGTAGCTGTTTAGGACCCTGCGTAGCTGTTTAGGGGCGTGCGTAGCTGTTTAGGGGCGTGAGTAGCTGTTTAGGGGCGTTCGTAGCTGTTTAGGGGCGTGAGTAGCTGTTTATGGGCGTGAGTAGCTGTTTAGGGGCGTGTGTAGCTGTTTATGGGCGTGAGTAGCTGTTTATGGGCGTCCGTAGCTGTTTATGGGCGTGAGTAGCTGTTTAAGGGCGTGAGTAGCTGTTTAGTGGCTTGTGTAGCTGTTTAGGGGCGTGCGTAGCTGTTTAGGGGCGTGCGTAGCTGTTTAGGGGCATGAGTAGCTGTTTAGGGGCGTCAGTAGCTGTTTAGGGGCGTCAGTAGCTGTTTAGGGGCGTGCGTAGCTGTTTAGGGGCGTGAGTAGCTGTTTAGGGGCGTGCGTAGCTGTTTAGGGGCGTGAGTAGCTGTTTAGGGGCGTGTGTAGCTCTTTAGGGGCGTGAGTAGCTGTTTAGGGGCGTGAGTAGCTGTTTAGGGGCGTGCGTAGCTGTTTAGGGGCGTGAGTAGCTGTTTAGGGGCGTGAGTTGCTGTTTAGGGGCGTGCGGAGCTGTTTAGTTGCGTGCGTAGCTGTTTAGGGGCGTGAGTAGCTGTTTAGGGGCGTGAGTAGCTGTTTATGACCGTGCGTAGCTGTTTAGGGGCGTGCGTAGCTGTTTGGGGCGTGCGTAGCTGTTTAGGACCGTGCGTAGCTGTTTAAGGGCGCGTGTAGCTGTTTAGGGGCGCGAGTAGCTGTTTAGTGGCGTGTGTAGCTGTTTAGGGGCGTGCGTAGCTGTTTAGGGGCGTGAGTAGCTGTTTAGGGGCGTGAATAGCTGTTTAGGGGCGTGTGTAGCTGTTTAGGGGCGTGAGTAGCTGTTTGGGGCGTGCGTAGCTGTTTAGGGGCGTGAGTAGCTGTTTAGGGGCGTGTGTAGCTGTTTAAGGGCGTGTGTAGCTTTTTAGGGGCGTGAGTAGCTGTTTAGGGGCGTGAGTAGCTGTTTAGGGGCGTGTGTAGCTGTTTGGGGCGTGCGTAGCTGTTTAGGGGCGTGAGTAGCTGTTTAGGGGCGTGTGTAGCTGTTTAAGGGCGTGTGTAGCTTTTTAGGGGCGTGAGTAGCTGTTTAGTGGCGTGCGTAGCTGTTTAGGGGCGTGCTTAGCTGTTTATGGGAGTGAGTAGCTGTTTAGGGGCGTGCGTAGCTGTTTATGGGCGTGCGTAGCTGTTTATGGGCGTGAGTAGCTGTTTATGGGCGTGCGTAGCTGTTTGGGGCGTGCGTAGCTGTTTAGGACCGTGAGTAGCTGTTTAGGGGCGTGCGTAGCTGTTTAGGGGCGTTCGTAGCTGTTTAGGGGCGTGCGTAGCTGTTTAGGGGCGTGCGTAGCTGTTTAGGGGCGTGCTTAGCTGTTTATGGGAGTGAGTAGCTGTTTAGGGGCGTGCGTAGCTGTTTATGGGCGTGCGTAGCTGTTTATGGGCGTGAGTAGCTGTTTATGGGCGTGCGTAGCTGTTTGGGGCGTGCGTAGCTGTTTAGGACCGTGAGTAGCTGTTTAGGGGCGTGCGTAGCTGTTTAGGGGCGTTCGTAGCTGTTTAGGGGCGTGCGTAGCTGTTTAGGGGCGTGCGTAGCTGTTTAGGGGCGTGTGTAGCTGTTTAGTGGCGTGTGTAGCTGTTTAGTGGCGTGAGTAGCTGTTTAGGTGCATGCGTAGCTGTTTAGGGGCGTGAGTAGCTGTTTAGGGGCGTGAGTAGCTGTTTAGGGGCGTGCGTAGCTGTTTAGGGGTGTGAGTAGCTGTTTAGGGGCGTGTGTAGCTGTTTAGTGGCGTGTGTAGCTGTTTAGTGGCGTGAGTAGCTGTTTAGGTGCATGCGTAGCTGTTTAGGGGCGTGAGTAGCTGTTTAGGGGCGTGAGTAGCTGTTTAGGTGCGTGCGTAGCTGTTTAGGTGCGTGAGTAGCTGTTTAGGACCCTGCGTAGCTGTTTAGGGGCGTGCGTAGCTGTTTAGGGGCGTGCGTAGCTGTTTAGGACCCTGCGTAGCTGTTTAGGGGCGTGCGTAGCTGTTTAGGGGCGTGAGTAGCTGTTTAGGACCCTGCGTAGCTGTTTAGGGACCTGCGTAGCTGTTTAGGGGCGTCCGTAGCTGTTTAGGGGCGTGCGTAGCTGTTTAGGGGCGTGAGTAGCTGTTTAGGACCCTGCGTAGCTGTTTAGGACCCTGCGTAGCTGTTTAGGGGCGTGCGTAGCTGTTTAGGGGCGTGAGTAGCTGTTTAGGGGCGTTCGTAGCTGTTTAGGGGCGTGAGTAGCTGTTTATGGGCGTGAGTAGCTGTTTAGGGGCGTGTGTAGCTGTTTATGGGCGTGCGTAGCTGTTTAGGGGCGTGCGTAGCTGTTTAGGGGCGTGAGTAGCTGTTTAGGGGCGTCAGTAGCTGTTTAGGGGCGTCAGTAGCTGTTTAGGGGCGTGCGTAGCTGTTTAGGGGCGTGAGTAGCTGTTTAGGGGCGTGCGTAGCTGTTTAGGGGCGTGAGTAGCTGTTTAGGGGCGTGTGTAGCTCTTTAGGGGCGTGAGTAGCTGTTTAGGGGCGTGCGTAGCTGTTTAGGGGCGTGAGTAGCTGTTTAGGGGCGTGAGTTGCTGTTTAGGGGCGTGCGGAGCTGTTTAGTTGCGTGCGTAGCTGTTTAGGGGCGTGAGTAGCTGTTTAGGGGCGTGAGTAGCTGTTTATGACCGTGCGTAGCTGTTTAGGGGCGTGCGTAGCTGTTTAGGGGCGTGCGTAGCTGTTTGGGGCGTGCGTAGCTGTTTAGGACCGTGCGTAGCTGTTTAGGGGCGTTAGTAGCTGTTTAGGGCCGTGCGTAGCTGTTTAGGGGCGTGAGTAGCTGTTTAGGGGCGTGCGTAGCTGTTTAGGGGCGTGCGTAGCTGTTTAGGGGCGTGAGTAGCTGTTTAGGGGCGTGAGTAGCTGTTTAGGGGCGTGTGTAGCTGTTTAAGGGCGTGTGTAGCTGTTTAGGGGCGTGAGTAGCTTTTTAGGGGCGTGAGTAGCTGTTTAGGGGCGCGTGTAGCTGTTTAGGGGCGCGTGTATCTGTTTAGGGGCGCGTGTAGCTGTTTATGGGCGCGAGTAGCTGTTTAGGGGCGTCCGTAGCTGTTTAGGGGCGTGCGTAGCTGTTTAGGGGCGTGAGTAGCTGTTTAGGGGCGTGAGTAGCTGTTTAGGGGCGTGTGTAGCTGTTTAAGGGCGTGTGTAGCTGTTTAGGGGCGTGAGTAGCTTTTTAGGGGCGTGAGTAGCTGTTTAGGGGCGTGTGTAGCTGTTTAGGGGCATGAGTAGCTGTTTAGGGGCGTGCGTAGCTGTTTAGGGGCGTGAGTAGCTGTTTAGGGGCGTGTGTAGCTGTTTAGGGGCGTGCGTAGCTGTTTAGGGGCGTGCCTAGCTGTTTAGGGGCGCGTGTAGCTGTTTAGGGGCGTGAGTAGCTGTTTAGGGGCGTGCGTAGCTGTTTAGGGGCGTGCCTAGCTGTTTAGGGGCGCGTGTAGCTGTTTAGGGGCGTGTGTAGCTGTTTAGGGGCGTGCGTAGCTGTTTAGGGGCGTGCCTAGCTGTTTAGGGGCGCGTGTAGCTGTTTAGGGGCGTGAGTAGCTGTGTATTAATAAAATAATAACACACGTTTGTATAATAATGTGTGCAATGTATAGAAGTGCTAAATACGTGCAGCTATATGGAGCTTAATAAATAAATAACCAATTAAATGTGTGTGTTTGTGTGTGTGTATGTGTGTGTTTGTGTGTGTGGGGTTTGTGTGTTTTTTTGTGTGTATGTGTGCGTTCGTTTGTGTGTGTGTTTGGTTAAAGGTACTAGTTCCTATGAGACCAAAACATTGTACATATAAATAGCACATGCATAGTTATTCCATACAGAGAGTTCTGTTTACAGCTCAGTATCAGATAAACAACACACACACGTGCACACACTCTCACACACACACACACACACACACACAGGGATATGGTGAACTTCCCATTGTGGTTAGTACAGTTGCTGTGAGTGTAGGCTTTCTATTTTGTGTGTGTGTTTATATGCTGTATATTTATGCTGTGTGTGTGTGTGTGTGTGTGTGTGTGTGTATACATGCGTGCCCGTGTGTGTGTTTCTACTGTCTGTAGGTGGGACGTGTGATGGAGTTTGTTTGGTTGCCATGGTGATGCAGTGGTGGTGTGTGTGTGTGCTAGTTGCTGCGTTGCGGTGGCAGTGAGTGTGTGTGTGTGTGATGCTGCGCTGGACGGTGTGTTTGGACGGCGGCCCCCGCAGGGTGAATCATGCCGCCGTGGCTGTGGGACATAAAGTTTACTCGTTCGGAGGTTACTGCTCGGGGGAGGACTACGAGACGCTGCGGCAGATCGATGTGCACATCTTTAACACCGGTAACATCATCACCTCAGACATGTACTACAATTATTCACATTTGTTTATTTATTTATTTATTTATTTATTAAACTCTATATAGCTGCACATCTTTAGCACCTCTCAGACAATAAATATAAACATTGTACACATTATTATACACACGTTTTATTCTCTTATTATAGACATTATTATCAACACATTAAAGCGCATCTTTTACATAATTAACTAATGTTATTACTAAGTAATAAACACTGCGTGTGTGTGTGTGTGTGTCAGTGTCCTTGCGGTGGACGAAGCTCCCTCCAGTGAGGACAGGAGGTAGGGAACACGCTCGTGAAGTGCCCTACATGCGTTATGGACACACAGCCGTGCTGATGGAAGATACCATCTACATCTGGGGCGGGAGGAACGACACAGAGGGGGCGTGTAACGTACTGTACGCCTTTGATGTTGGTGAGGACTAAGGATATGCACACACACACACACACACACACACACACACATACACACATGCTCCACTACACCACACCCATACACACATTGTTACCTTGCACTTCACATGCACACGTACACATGTCAGAAACTCAGCTGAGGCGTGGCCTAGGAGGTGTAGTCTAGGAGGTGTGGCCTAGGAGGCGTGGCCTATGCGGTGTAGTCTAGGAGGTGTGGCCTAGGAGGAGTAGTCTAGGAGGTGTGGCCTAGGAGGTGTAGTCTAGGAGGTGTGGCCTAGGAGGTGTAGTCTAGGGGGCGTGGCCTAGGACACATAGCCCTAACCCTGACCCTGGTCCTGCACTGCCTGGTGTAGATGTCCTGCAGGCTGGGCAGTGCTGACCTGGTGTTCCAATACCAGGTGGCGAGGTTCCCAGTGACGATGCTCTCTGTAGTGGTGTAGAAGGACATCTGGATAGCTGAGGAGATGTTGAACTTCCTTTGAGTCCATGACAGGTCTTCACTGATGTGCACGCCGAGGTGCCTGAAGCTGCTCACTCTCTCCACCAGGGTCCCGTTGATCGTGAGAGCTGTGTATGTCCTCTACTGTTCCCTTCTGAAGTCCACAACCAGTTCCATTGTCCTGCTGATGTTTAGGAACAGATTGTTGGCTAATAACCACTGGTGTAGTCTCTCCACTTCATCCACATAGACATCAGATAGACCTTCTCATCATTGTTGGTGATCAGGCCTACCACCACAGCGTCATCCGCAAACTTCATGTTATCAGAAAGTACAGCATAGGGCTTAAACCACAGCCATGGGGAGCTCCAGTGTTGAGGGTGAGGGTGTTGAAGGTGAAGCTGCTAACTTTCACCACCTGCGTCCCACCAGTTAAAGAGTCCAGAACCCAGCGGCAGAGAGAAGAGCACCGGCCCAGCTCCGTGAGCTCCATGGGCTTCCCAGCAGCCTGAGGGGGGACTGTGGTGCTGAAGGCTGAACTGTGTTCAATGACCTGCAGTCTCACATAGTTCCCGCGTCCCATGTGGAGATGAGATAGGTTGATGTGTAGGACATAGGAGATTTACTGCAATAAGATCAAAGTGGTTCTGTTAGATCGGTAAACGAACTGGAGTGGGTCTAGCGTGTTGGGTAAAGAGGAGCAGATGAGGTCTGTGATGAGTCTCTCAAAGCTCTTCATCACCACGGAGGTCAGGGCCCCTGGACAGTAATCATTCAGCTCAGCTGGAGCGGATGCCTCGACCACAGGAACGATAGAAGATCTCTTGAAGCAGTATAACATGATGTTAACGTGTGTGTGTGTGTGTGTGTGTGTGTTAGGCAGTCACCGGTGGTGGACACCAAAGGTCACAGGGACGGTCCCCGGGGCGAGAGACGGACACTCAGCCTGCGTCCTCAACAAAGACATGTACATATTCGGGGGATACGAACAACTGGTGAGTCATCACTCGAACTGTCCCTTTAATACACACACCTGGTGGTTAACATATCTCCACAAGTATCATGGTATGTTATTAAATGTGTGTGTGTGTGTGTGTGTGTGTTTACAGGCTGACTGCTTCTCCAATGACATACACAAGCTGGACTCGATCAACATGTGCTGGAGTTTAATTAAAGCTACAGTGAGTGTAATAGCTTAGCACATTAGTGCAGTGCCACAGTGTAACCACAGTTAAGTACAGGCTTTATAAATGTGTGTGTGTGTGTGTGTGTGTGTGTGTGTGTGTGTGTGTGTGTGTGTGTGTGTGTGTGTGACAGGGAACCCCGGCGAGGTGGAGAGATTTCCACTCGGCGACGATTATCGGCAATAAGATGTTTGTGTTCGGGGGACGAGCCGATCGTTTCGGTCCGTTTCACTCCAATAACGAGATTTACTGCAATAAGATCAAAGTGTTCGACACGGAGACTAACAGCTGGCTCAACACGCCCACCAATCAGATTCAGCCTGAGGGACGGCGCAGCCACTCAGCGTGTGAGTATACCCGGCGCATTTAAATACAGAGAGTGTGTGCTCATCGTATATCACAATGTTTAATGTGGTTTCTATGGTTACATTTAACGCTGTGACACTGTCACTATGACAGATAGCCATACAAAACCTAGCAATGTTAGTGTTTGCACTACATAGACTGCTAATGCTAAGATGTAGCATTTGTGAGTTTTGCTATACGTTGCTAATGCTAACCCATAATGAACTGCATCGTTGTCTTGGGCGTAACACCTGAACGCTTTATTGTGTGTATTTCAGTTGCGTATAACGGAGAGCTGTACATATTCGGAGGCTACAATGCTCGACTGGACCGACACTTTAATGATCTGTGGAAGTTTAACCCAGGTGAGATGCACGCAGAGACACATGTGCACACACATGCACGCACGCACACACACACACACGCACACACACACACACACACACGCTAGGTGGTGGTGTGAGTGTAAAGTGTCTGTGTGTCTCTCTGTGAGTGTAGTGCATGGGTGTAGTGTGTATATTGTCCACTAGACGGCGGCGTGTGTGTATGTAGTGTGTGTAGCGTGTGTGTAGAGTGAGTGTGTGTGTGTGTGTGTGTGTGTAGTGTAAAGGCCGATTTATACGTCTGCGTTAATGAGTAATTGCGTCTTTGCATCGTGACGCAGAGAGGGGATCATGGGTAAACGTGACACACAGAGACATGCTAGCACACAGTTCTTCCACGTGCTAACTACGCGTTGTGCGTCTCTTCGGTGCTGTGCGTCGGGCGATCGCTGATTAGGGTGGCGGGGAGGCGTGTCTGATTGTGTACACGGAAGTGACATTTCTTCTCCAGGTTTAATCGAATTCAGATTAATATTGTTTAAATCAGAGTAATACTTTTCAAAGTACATGTGAAACAATAAAATGCTAAACAATAAAATTTCCCAGTCCGCATCCAGAACTTTCTGTTTTGTAGATGAGCTTGTGCTCTGAAGCTGCTTTCTGAAAGTGTAGTCTGTTATAAACCTCAGAAGAGCTGGCGACAGAAACGGATGAAACACGCAGTGTATAAATCTCAGAGTAAACAGATTGAGTGTGTGAGTGTCTCAGACCAGTGTCTTTAATAAACACTTATCCTCTGTGATAAAACTCTCACACTGATCAGCGAGTTTCCCCTGTCCTTCACGCTCGCTTCACACACAGCAACATGAAAACATTACAGTATAACGCATTTATTTACACAAAACTACACTCATGATAGTGTGTTAATATTAATATATGATATAAAGTGTGAGGCTTTATAACGGCTGTAGTTGATTATAATGTCCAGTTTAATTCTGCAGGATCTCACACTTTACTTTCTCTACTTTCCTCTAACACACTCCTAATAAACACACAGTGTAGGTGACATAAAGCACAGCAACACAATAACAATCAAATCTAAAGCTTGGTCAGTCAGTGAGGGACAGAGCTGTGGATTAAACACGAGGTGCTCATACTGCTCGTAGTGCTTCAGAACAACATTATGTCCGTGTTCTGTTCTATTTATTGTTCCTGCAGTTAAACACAGAACTTGCATTGTTTTTCAGCTGTTCTTCGTGTGTAAGTAAGTAAATTCTGGTGTAGTTCATGTGACAGCGCCTCCTAGAGGGCACGCTCACGTTCCATGCAAGTATGACTGCTTCACCCTGCGCATGACGTCCTGACGCATACGCAGACGTATAAATCAGCCTTAAGAGTTGTAACTGGGGTGTGTGTGTGTGGGTGTGTGTGTGTGTAGCATGTGTGTGTGTAGTGTATGAATTGTGTGTGTGTATAGCATGTGTGTGTGTAGTGTATGAATTGTCCGTTAAATGTGTGTGTGTGTGTGTGTGTGTGTGTGTGTGTGTGTGTGTGTGTGTGTGTGTGCGAATCGTCCACTAGATGGCAGTGTTATTACAGAATGGTGCACTGTCTCTACACTATACACAACAGCACACAGACATACTTTTTTAAATTTGTTATTTTATTTTAGAAAACATGCATTTGTCAGCTTCACGTCAGCAAGCAGTCGAGAAGCATTGTTAGCCTTCACCCTCCCCAGCTGTAGCTGTCGTGTGATTGGGGAGAGCTGACTGGTGGGCGGGAACTGGACAAGACTGAAAAATAGGAAGAAAAATGGGGGGAAATAAATAAAAATCTGAATTTGTCTGAAATTACATTCTCATTGTACTAATTTCAGACCTTATAAATGTTTAAGTTGTTGTTAATTTCATTATACAATTTACAGTTTAGTTTCTTGGTTTTTAGGCTTTTAATTTTCTCGCAAGGTTCAGTGAGGTGATTTTCAATCTGCGAGCGATCACAGAGGCTCTGATATTTTCAGCATTTTTGATTTTCTCTGTGATGAATGGTGCAATGCGACATGCAGCATGAACAGCTAATGAAAGTCTGAGAGGAAATTAAGTTCATCTCTTGTCACGTGCAGCACATTCCTGAATCCAGTTTATGATCCGTCTGTTAGTGTGAGAGAGCGTGGAGAAAACATACACACAATAATGACATTTCTATAAATGCTTATTGTAATGTGAAACAAAATGGCTGTTAGGAACGGCAAAAAGTAAATACAAATGCGACATGATTCCTGACGACATTCCTGACGAAGTTCCCGTGTCCCCGCAGACGTTCACCGCGTAAAAACAGCTTTGTTTCTTTTCACCGCGTAAAAACAGCTTTGTTTCTTTTGACCGCGTAAAAACAGCTACGTTTCTTTTCACCGTGTAAAAACAGCTTTGTTTCTTTTCACCGCGTAAAAACAGCTACTTTTCTTTTCACCGTGTAAAAACAGCTACGTTTCTTTTCACCGTGTAAAAACAGCTACTTTTCTTTTCACCGTGTAAAAACAGCTACGTTTCTTTTCACAGCGTAAAAACAGCTACTTTTCTTTTCACCGTGTAAAAACAGCTACGTTTCTTTTCACAGCGTAAAAACAGCTACGTTTCTTTTCACCGTGTAAAAACAGCTTTGTTTCTTTTCACCGTGTAAAAACAGCTACTTTTCTTTTCACCGCGTAAAAACAGCTACGTTTCTTTTCACCGCGTAAAAACAGCTACGTTTCTTTTCACCGTGTAAAAACAGCTACGTTTCTTTTCACCGTGTAAAAACAGCTACGTTTCTTTTCACCGTGTAAAAACAGCTACTTTTCTGTATGTATTCATACAACTGTGTTCAAACTTCATCATTTCTTTCATGTATTTTAAGCTACTGTAATTATATGAAACAATCGAAGTGTAAACAGTGAAATGTATTTTATATATGAATATTAAGCACCAGCCCTGTGAGTGTGTGATTATGAGCAGTACTGACACGTTTCATGAAAATGCGAGTATCGGATCCATACTGAAACACTACAGCACAGAGAAACACTCGTGGTTTATGCTGTTCATTCCCTGAGTGAGAGACTAAAGGTCACGAAGAACTGCAGTTGTTTTGGCATGAGAAGAACATTTCAAAAATATTTCTTATAAGTGAATAAATATCAATTTATTCTGTAAGTTTTATACAGTATGTTCCCTTCTGCCTCATTACGTCATAATAATAAACTCTGAGTGGTGGCTCAGTAATCCTGTGTGTGTGTGTGTGTGTGTGTGTGTGTGTAGAAGCATTCTGCTGGAAGAAGGTGGAGCCGAAGGGGAAGTTCCCGTGTCCCCGCAGACGGCAGTGCTGTTGCATTGTGGGAGATCGAATCATCCTGTTTGGAGGAACGAGGTACACACACTTTATTATTTCTTCTGACTTCTCTTCCTCATTCATCATCTTCATCACTCTTCATCACACTCATCTTTGTCACACTCATCACTCATCACACTCTTCATCACACTCTTCATCACTCTTCATCACACTCATCACTCTTCATCACTCTTCATCACACTCATCACTCTTCATCACACTCATCTTTGTCACACTCATCACTCATCACACTCTTCATCACACTCTTCATCACTCTTCATCACACTCATCACTCTTCATCACACTCATCACTCTTCATCACTCTTCATCACACTCATCACACTCATCACTCTTCATCACTCTTCATCACACTCATCACTCTTCATCACACTCATCACTCTTCATCACTCTTCATCACACTCATCACTCTTCATCACACTCTTCATCACACTCATCACTCTTCTTCACACTCTTCATCACTCTTCATCACTCTTCATCACGCTCTTCATCACTCTCATCACTCTCATCACTCTTCATCACACTCTTCATCACTCTTCATCACACTCTTCATCACACTCATCACTCTTCATCACACTCATCACTCTTCTTCACACTCTTCATCACACTCTTCATCACACTCATCACTCTTCTTCACTCTTCATCACTCTTCATCACACTCCATCACACTCTTCATCACACTCATCACTCTTCATCACACTCTTCATCACACTCATCACTCTTCATCACACTCTTCACACTCTTCATCACTCTCATCACTCTTCATCACACTCTTCATCACACTCTTCATCACACTCTTCATCACTCTTCATCACACTCTTCATCACACTCATCACTCTTCATCACACTCATCACACTCTTCATCACACTCTTCATCACACTCATCACACTCTTCATCACACTCTTCATCACACTCATCACACTCTTCATCACTCTTCATCACACTCTTCCTCACACTCATCACACTCTTCATCACACTCATCACACTCTTCATCACACTCATCACTCTTCATCACACTCTTCCTCACACTCATCACACTCATCACACTCTTCATCACACTCTTCCTCACTCTTCATCACACTCTTCCTCACACTCCATCACACTCATCACTCTTCATCACACTCATCACACTCATCACACTCTTCATCACACTCTTCCTCACACTCCTTCACACTCTTCATCACACTCATCACTCTTCATCACACTCTTCCTCACACTCCATCACACTCATCACACTCTCCATTACTCTACATCACACTCATCACACTCTTCATCACACTCTTCCTCACACTCTTCGTCACTCTACATCACACTCTTCCTCACACTCTTCATCACTCTTCATCACACTCTTCATCACACTCTTCCTCACACTCTTCCTCACACTCTTCATCACTCTACATCACACTCTTCCTCACACTCTTCATCACTCTACATCACACTCTTCCTCACACTCTTCATCACTTTTCATCACACTCTTCATCACACTCTTTATCACTTTTCATCACACTTCTAAGTCAAACCCCAGACTTAAAAGCAGTTGAGAATCTGTGGATGAACTGAAAATCTAATTTGGGAGAGTTGGAGAAAATTTCATTGAGGAATGAGAAAAAATCCAAAATCAAAATGTGCAAAGCTCAGAGAGACACATCCGAGACAGTTCCGATCTGTAACTTCTGCAAAAGGACGATTCACACTGAGGGCTTGAATATTTATCGATGCAGCAGTGTTTAGAGTTTTTATTTTTTAAATAATTTTGAGGACATCTAAATAATTTAATTTTATTTCTGTAGAGTCACTTCAAAAAGGAGCAGAAAGGAAATCATCCCCTGATAGATTTAAACTGCTTCAATACAGCAAAAGGAGAAATAATCACTGGGGCACTGCACACGTGTGTGTGTGTGTGTGTGTGTGTGTGTGTGTGTGTGTGTGTGTGTGTGTGTGGATAATCAGGATTAAGGACAGAACAGGGTGTGAAACACTGTTAATGGTGGCTTTAATGGTTTTTCCTCTGTGTGGATCAGAACAGGAAATCCTCCTTCAGCCATCACTTCCTGTACACACACACACACACACACACACACAGTACAGTATTCTGAAGAATTCCTCTATAAAGTGGTTTAATGATGATGCTGACTCGATGTGTTGAGTTTAACAACGTGCTCACTCCAGCGGGACAAAAACCACCACTGTCTATAAACGTCACTGTGCTGTCATTTAGTGGTGGTGTGTGTTGTGTAGAGTTGTGTTATTTGTGTAGCGTGTGTTGTGTGTGTGTGTGTCTCTGTGTGTGTGAGTGTGAAACAACAGTGCTGCATTTTTTAAACACTAAATCTTTAATTTCAGGCCTGAATAGAAACAGAGACTGAGTTACTGATTTCTACAAAGCAGATCCTGATTTAATTTATCACTTTACACCACAGTGCTGCTGAATACTGGATTGTGATTGGTCAGAAGATGTTGATTAATTTTCTCTAACAGCAGCTCTGACAGTAGTGCAGGTGCAAATCACAGGTTTATATTAATGCACTCGTTCTAATACGTTATTGTTTTTATAGTAACAGCTCATTCACAGGGACGTGTACAGCGGACGCTCCGCATTAACGGATTAAAACATCATCGATGTGGTGAAGTTTTCTGTGATTTACTTTAACATCTATGGAAGGAGTCTCCAGTGTCAGCGCTTTGTATCAGTCAGAGGTAAAGCTGTAACTTGAAGTTTTCTGACATCTTCATCTTCATTATATTCGAGAGAAAAAGAGAGGCTGGTGAGGGAACGACTGTTAAAGCTGCTATAACGTAAGGGAGGTGCGGGCGTTCCACAACATTAAACATAACTATAAAAGGATAAAAATTACGATGTGTTGTTCTTTAATAAATAAAAATTATAATCGTTGGTAAAGTGCTTTGGTATAAGAGGAATAAAACACTTGCAGTAACTCCTCTTCATCATACCACCCCAACACTCAGTATTTTACTGTAACACACACGCACACACACACACACTCAGAGTGTTGTGAATGTTAGTGTTGTGGTGTTAATGAGGTGTTAGTGGGTGTTTATTTTCATTAGTGTGTGTGTGTGTGTGTGTGTGTGTGTGTGTGTGTGTAGGAAACGAGCTAGGGATTTATAGCGTTTAATTGTGTTTTTCTGAGAAAGTGCAGTTTGATACTGAACAGACACACGTACACACACACACACGGTTGTTTATGATATTTACCTAAAGCAGTAATCTGTGGGTGATAATGGATGGGCTTAGTGACACACCATAAAGCTGTGTGTGTTTGTGTGTGTGTGAGAACATTGTCACCTTTAGTTCAGGACGCTGTACAGCTCCATAAAGCCTCATTTACGCTCTGAGGAAGTGTTAGCTGTTAGCCCTGTGTGTGTGTTGGGGTGTGGGTGTGTGTGTGTGTGGGGGTTTACATACATTCAGTGTCACTGCACTACACACACACACAGATGTAAGTGCAATTATCACAATAAATTTTATTATTATATTGTTATTACATTCCTATTGCCTGTTGATCAGCGTAATTACAGCTTAGCATCACTGTAACGTAATGCTGATAATAACACACACACACACACACTTTGAGCACTCTGAGAGAGTGTGTGCTGTCAGAGCGAGTGTCTGGGATTCAGATTAGTGTGTGTGTGTGTGTGTGTGTGTGTGTGTGTGTGTGTGTGTGTAAACAGACCTGCTGAGCTGCAGAGAGGCGTGAAATTCTCCCCGATTTATGAGCACATCAGCACATCACCCACACTGAGAAACACGACACTGTGATCACATCATACACACACACACACACACATTTTGTTTTAGATGTTTATTTTATGATTCCTGCATTATTGAGTCAGTACCAAAAAACATTTAAATTTCCAAACATTACTTTTACAACAAAAAATTAAATTTAAATTACAGAAATATATTCGTTTATCGGTAAAGAATGTAAAATATGACACGCAGACAGTGAGACATGGGCAGTGAGACACGTGGACAGTGAGACACAGGAGCAGTGAGACATGCAGACAGTGAGACACGCAGACAGTGAGACACAGGAGCAGTGAGACACGCAGACAGTGAGACACGCAGACAGTGAGACACAGCAGCAGTGAGACACGCAGACAGTGAGACACAGCAGCAGTGAGACACACAGACAGTGAGACACAGGAGCAGTGAGACACAGCAGCAGTGAGACACGCAGACAGTGAGACACAGGAGCAGTGAGACACGCAGACAGTGAGACACGCAGACAGTGAGACACAGGAGCAGTGAGACACGCAGACAGTGAGACACGCAGACAGTGAGACACAGGAGCAGTGAGACACGCAGACAGTGAGACACGCAGACAGTGAGACACAGGAGCAGTGAGACACGCAGACAGTGAGACACGCAGACAGTGAGACACGCAGACAGTGAGACACAGGAGCAGTGAGACACAGGAGCAGTGAGACACGCAGACAGTGAGACACGCAGACAGTGAGACACAGGAGCAGTGAGACACGCAGACAGTGAGACACGCAGACAGTGAGACGCAGACAGTGAGACACGCAGGCAGTGAGACACACAGACAGTGAGACACGCAGACAGTGAGACACACAGACAGTGAGACACACAGACAGTGAGACACGCAGACAGTGAGACACACAGACAGTGAGACACAGGAGCAGTGAGACACGCAGACAGTGAGACACGCAGACAGTGAGACACAGGAGCAGTGAGACACGCAGGCAGTGAGACACAGGAGCAGTTTGAGTAAAACCATTGTGTGTGTGTGAGACTTATTGTATAGACGAGTTTTAGTTTGATAGATTAGATAATTACATTGAAGTGGTTTACATCACCAGCGCTATGTGTTTGCTGAGCGTGTGTTAGAGGAAAGAGAAAGTAAAGTGTGTGATTCTGCAGGATTAAACTGACCATTATAATGAACTACAGCCGGTGTAGAGACTCACACCTTATATTCACACACCACAACATTCTAATTGTAGTTTTCTGTAAATAAATCCATTATACAATAATGTGATCTCTTCGCCATGTGTGAAACTCAGGAGATGTTATTAGGACCAGGAGATATTTTTTGTTTCTGACGTGAGCTGCTGTGTATAAAATTTGAATGGAATACACGTTCAGAAAGTGCTTTTGGATCACAAACAAAGCCTGGAACTGGGCAATATGAGGATATAATATCAGTATTGTGATAAATTATGTCACACTTCTCTAAGATACTGTGTGTGTGTTCTCTCTTTGTGAGGGACAAAAATGGACAGGAAGTAAACAGGAACGTGCCAGATTGTCATGCTGAGACAAGAAACAGTGTGATGTCACTGACTCACTGATATATATGCATACACACACAAACACACACACATTCACATTATAGGTTTTTCAGTACACTTTGTGTGTAATTCAGGAGAAACGGTCAAACGCTCCTGGAAAAACCTAAGTGGGAAAAACCTACTTGGAGGACAGAGTGATAGTGTAAACGTGAGGCGTGTTAGTGAGAGAGTACTGAGAGAGCAGAGCATCAATATGCTACGTCACTAATCTCTCAGTGGAAATGAAGCTGTTACATTCACAATGTGTGTGTGTGTGTGTGTGTGTTTGTTTGGTTATGAGTTGTGGAGGAAAAGCAGGAAGTGAGCAGTGAAACGTGCCCACAGAGGAAAATGTCCTGATCTACAAATATAAACAAAAACCTGTGGAGAAAGTTTAAAAAGTGATATCACTTTGAATTATTATACAAAAAAAATGTCTCACTTCTTCAGTTTTATTTACATTATTTAAAGATTTTAGTTTTATTTACTTTATTTAATGGTTTTAGTTTTATTTACATTATTTAATGATTTTAGCTGCATTTTAAGATAAATTATAAAATCTGATGTGTCAGTACCCCTCTGTATCCCACTGTACCCCTCAGTACCCCTCAGTACCCCTCTCTATCCCACTGTACCCCTCTGTACCCCTCAGTACCCCTCTCTATCCCACTGTACCCCTCAGTACCCCTCAGTACCCCTCTCTATCCCACTGTACCCCTCCGTACCTCTCGGAACCCCTCAGTACCCCTCTGTACCCCTCAGTACCCCTCAGTACCCCTCTGTGTCCCACTGTACCCCTCATTACCTCTCGGAACCCCTCAGTACCCCTCTGTATCCCACTGTTCCCCTCATTACCTCTCTGTACCCCTCAGTACCCCTCTGTATCCCACTGTACCCCTCAGTACCTCTCTGTACCTCTCTGTACCCCTCAGTACCCCTCTGTATCCCACTGTACCCCTCAGTACCCCTTAGTACCTCTCTGTACCCCTCAGTACCCCTCTGTATCCCACTGTACCCCTCAGTACCTCTCTGTACCCCTCAGTACCCCTCTGTATCCCACTGTACCCCTCAGTACCGCAGCAATACCTCACACTACATCTCAGTACCCCTCATTATCCCACCATACCCCTCAGTACCTCTCTGTACTCCTCAGTACCCCACAGTACCTTTCAGTACCCCTCAGTATCCCACAGTACCCCTCAGTACATCTCTGTATGCCTCAGTACCCCTCAGTACCCCACCAATACCTCACACTATATCTTAGTACCCCTCCGTATCCCTCAGTATTCCACCGTGCCCCTAAATACCCCACAGTACCTCTCTGTATGCCTCAGTACCCCACCAATACCTCACACTATATCTCAGTACCCCTCAGTATCCCACTGTACCCCTCGGTACCTCTCAGTACCCCTCAGTACCCCTCTGTATGCCTCAGTACCCCACCAATACCTCACACTATATCTCAGTACCTCTCAGTTCATCTCAGTACCTTACAGTACCCCTCACTACATCTTAGTAACTCTTAGTAGCCCACAGTACCTCTTAGTACGTCTCACTACATCTCAGTACCCTTCAGTACATTTCAGAAATGACCCTCAGTAGCCCTCAGTACCCCCACAGTAGTTACCCTTGGTACCCCTGAGTACCCCTCTTAACTACCATTGTGTGTACGTGTGTGTGTACGTGTGTGTGTGTGTGTTTGATGTTGTGTTTATCTGTGTTACTCCAACGTCCTCCATCACTAAAGAAACGCCTGTTTCACAATGCAGTGTGTGCGTGCGTGTGTGTGTGCACGTGTGTGTGTGTGCGTGTGTCTGTGTGTGTGCGCGTGTGTGTTATGTCCATCTGGACAGAGATGATAAGCTCTTCCTCAGGAAGTTATAATGCACAATGATGATTTCCTGTAAGGAAGAGGAAGAGCTTCACACACTACTGATGACAACACACACACACACACACACACAGTGCTGTTTTCTCTCATTCAGTAGTTTTAAGGCTCCGTCCCCCACACTTGTCCAGAACACACAGATGTCCAGCGAAACTCTCCGATGGATTGTTCGTGTGTGTGAAGGAGAGAGACAGAGAGAGACAGAGAGACAGAGAGCGAGAGAGTGTGTGTGTGTGTGTGTGTGTGTGTGAGAGAGAGAGAGAGAGAGAGAGAGAGAGAGAGATAGAGAGACACACACACCTGAAACAAACCTGATTCCCAAATCACACTTTTTCACCAAAATAAACAGAGAGCTGTGGATCATGTGACTTTTGGAAAGAAGCAAAAATGAGAAATAAGATAAAATGTGGTGAAGGACGCAGGCAGTGAGGCTCGTCTGCTCTGCAAAGAGAACCGGAGGCAACAGCATGCAGCCTTTCCTCTGAATAGCAAACACTGTAAACAGAAAAGCTGTAACCTTTTCATTCAAACAAAAACTCCACTGAACGTACGGTCTTGCCGTCTGTCATTTTGTGTAATTTGTACTTTAATTAGGCAACTAAATCTATCAACTTTTCTATGAACTAATCGATCAACTTTTACTTTCTCCTCTAACCGCAGGGTGGAAATGATGATAAAATGAGTAAATAATCCACTTCCTTCATGTCCATTACATACGTGACTGAGTCTGTAACACGCCTGCTCACCACGTATTACTAAAATGTCAGTGAAATAGGCTAGGGTTAGAAAGAGATTATAGCTCAAATAGAGGTAAATCTAGGGGGCGTGTCACTCTGTATAATCACATGACACGACTGTCACTGATAGGCTTGCTGAATCTACAGCGCTGGGCTAGTTACAGTTAGCCCACAACCTCGCCTCGCTGATGGTGCTGATGCACTCTGTTAAAAAAAAAATCCAAAATAAACCTCTTTACAACATTGATACGAGCCGCCCCCTGACTGGAGGTATAGTGAAAAGAAAAGTAGCTGTTTTTACACGGTGAAAAGAAACGTAGCTGTTTTTACACGGTGAAAAGAAAAGTAGCTGTTTTTACACGGTGAAAAGAAACGTAGCTGTTTTTACACGGTGAAAAGAAAAGTAGCTGTTTTTACACGGTGAAAAGAAAAGTAGCTGTTTTTACATGGTGAAAAGAAACGTAGCTGTTTTTACACGGTGAAAAGAAAAGTAGCTGTTTTTACACGGTGAAAAGAAAAGTAGCTGTTTTTACATGGTGAAAAGAATAAGTATTACAATAAGTATTTATAGAAGCATCATTATTGTTTGTACGTTTTTTTCCTCGCTCTCTCACACTAATAGAGGGATGATAAACTGGATTCAGGAATGTGCTGTGCATGACAGGCGATGAATTTAATTTCCTCTCAGACTTTCATTAGCTGTTCATGCTGCATGTTATAGAGGCGCTCACACTGCCATCAACTCAGGTATGTTTAAAAATATCACAGCCTCTGTGATCACTCAAAGACAGAAAGTCACCTCGCTGGACCATTCACACTACACGAGTCTCATAGTGGGAGCGTACAGCGAGTAATCACTGACAGACTGGATAATCTGGAAGCTGAAGCTGTGTAGTGTGCACTAGACTTTAGGACATGTCCAGACCTCATGGCACACCATAAACTCGGTGTGTGTGTGTGTGTTTTGGGGGTTAAAGCTCTCACTGATACAGTGTGGGTCGTGTAACACAGACGACTCGCTGCCCAGTGGGAGACTCATAACCCCCCAAACCCCCACTACACTCCCGCTCAGCCACGCACGACCCCGTGCCCCATTTCACATCTAACGGTCTCTTTTACAGCCCTGTGTGCCTGTGTGTGTGGCTGTGTGTGTGTCTGTGTGTGTGTCTGTGAGTGTGTGCCTGTGTGTGCCTGTGAGTGTGTTAGTGTGTCTGTGTGTGTGTGTGTGTGTGTGTGTGTGAGATCGGTTGGTAACTCTGCGCTACTGGTGCTGATAGTGTTATCACTCTAATCCACATTGATCTGCTTATCCATGCTCAGATAGAGTGTGTGTGTGTGTGTGTGTGTGTGTGTGTGTACGTGTACGTGCATGCGTGTGGGTTTGTGTGTAGATTTTCACTGTGACATTTTTATACTGTAATATCTGCCTCCTACACCACAGGGCAGTTGAATTTGCATATGATTGGTTAGAAGATGTGTATAATTTTTGTATAACGGTGCGGCTCGGACAGTAGCTTTGGCCGTAACATAAGCAATAGGTTTATATTAACGCGCTCGTTCTAATATTGTTTCTATAGTAACAGCTCGTTCACAGGAACTTGTACAGCAGACACTCCACATAATCTAAGACTAATAATAAACAGATGAAATAGCGTGTTTAACAAAGTAAAACAGCTAATCATTGAAGTGGTGTTAGGAGACATTTATTTAGCATTTATGGAAGGAGTCTCCACTGTCAGGACTTTCTAACAGTCAAAGTTTCCCAGCTCAAGAAAGTCTTCAGGACAGATGAGTTTACACTTTCTGGTTTCTTACTAAAATGTTTTTTTTTTTTTTGTGAGAGAGAGAAAGAAAGAAAGAGAAAAAAAGGAGAGGCTGGTGAACAATGACTGTTTATCACGGCTGTAACGTAAGCGAGAACAGGAACCAACTTGTCTTTCGGATGTTCCACGACATTAAACATTAACTGTGCAATATGTTGTTAATTAATAAATTAACATTGTAATTCCAGCAAATCACTCTAATATAAGTAGAATAACACACTCCAGACCATGTGGTTATATGAAAATACTTCACTTTTGGGATGATAAAAGTAACTCCACATCACAACGTTGCATACATGTTGTATTCATCTTTCTAACACTTGTTCCTTCTCTCAGTTTCTTCCTCTGGTCTTTTAACCTGATGTCACTCTGCAGTATTTCAGCACATTAATGGTTTCAGAGCTGAAGTAGACTCTTACTGAGGTGTTGAGACTGTGATGGCTCTGTGTAGAGCAGCTCCTGTAGGACTGAGCCACCGGTTCCTGTAGGACCGAGCCATTTTTTTTCCTGTACAATGTAGCTGCCGGTTCCTGAACAACTTAGCCATCAGTTTCTGTAGGATGGCACCGTCGGCTCCTGTAGAACTGGGCGTTGGCTCCTGGAGTAGATTATACTTTCTCAGTTGGGCCTTTTTGGTAATACAGGCAGTGTTGACTTCTCTCCTTAACTGCTGAGAGACAGCAATTCCTAAAAACCTAAAGATTTCTACAGCCATCGCAGTCTTGTGCAGTGAGGTGTGATGGGGTTGGCTGGGTGGTGGTGGTGTGTGGGGAATTGGGGTGTTCCTTCTGAAGTCCACTGTTAGCTCCACAGTTTTGAGCGTATTGAGTACCAGAGGTTCAAATCAACTTCCTGTCTGTATACAGACTCATCTCAGGTGACTTTGTATTTCAGGAGTTTAACAGAAGTGTGTTTGGAGGTGGTTAGTATAGAGGGAGAAAAGAAGTGGGGGGAACACACATCCCTGCAGACCACTGGAGTTCCAGATGTGACTTTCTTCAGTCTCACCTGGCAGGTACACTGTGGTGGGACAGTTTTATTAAACGCAGAGTCCACTACAGTCCACTATAGTCCACTACAATGCACTAATCCTCTGTGTTTATTTATCTTCACTAACCTTTAACATTTTAACACACAGTGTCTCTTTTCTCTCCATCTCAGCGCTGATGGTGTTTTTCTAAAGCCTTTTAACCTGTGTGTGTGTGTGTGTGTGTGTGTGTGTGTGTGTGTGTGATGAGTTCACCAGCTGTCCCTTGGGGAAACACACTCTCACACTCGTGCTCTCGGCCACTCTTAACCTCTTTACACACTCACGTGTTTATTTAGGAAAGATTAGGAGCGTAAAAGCCCTACAACCAGAGAGACGGGCAGAGAGAGAGAGAGAGAGAGAGAGAGAGAGAGAGAGAGAGTCATAGGGTGGCAGGAAATGTCCAGATTGCTGTCACTCCACTTCCTGCTTGGTCGTCTGTGGTAACTGTCCTCGTCTCACATTGCTAACCTGACTTGCTCATGCTGGTTTCTTCTTTACACATCAGGAGGATCAGGAGGACATTTCTATCCACACAGGCCACTCAGATGCTTGTTCAGTCCCTTGTCATCTTGAGACTGGACTACTGCAACACTGATGTTCACTTACAACACCAAAAACGCCTTAAAGCACTTATCACACCCCGCACTGCACCACGCTCCCTCTGATCATCTAGCACTGCTCGACTGGTCTCACCATCTCTCAGGGTACAAGGAAGACCTGCATCAAGGTTCTTCTCTGTTCTGGTACCGAAGTGATGGAATGAACTTCCCCTGGCTGGAGAACAGCTGAGTCACTGGCTGTCTTCAAAGGATGACTAAAGACCTACCTCTTCACTTAACTTCGCACTATTTAATATATAATCTCTTGTCTTGTGTGCTGCATTCGAGGAGAAGTTGTAACTGGTAATTCTCCAACTATAACAGGTAAAAGCCACTGAAAACACTCCTAAACGTTAAATTTCAACTGGTCAGCTTGGGGTCACTTCCAGTCCCTCCCCTGTTTACGCAGTGACGTCAAATCAACATGGCCGCTCACACTGAACAGTGTCACTACAGTAGAACAGAACCAATAGCCATTTCATGGAGGCGTCCATGAATTGTTTTTCCACTTCGCATGTCGAATGTCTCGAAGGTGGGAGACGAAGTTGTGTGTGTGTGTGTGTGAACTGAAGTTAAAACAGGAATTATATGAGTCTGTGTTGTGTTTGTTTCTGTGCTGAATCTGAAGGATGTGTGTGTGGAGCTGAATGTTCTCTAGAACTCTATTTAATTTTGTCTTTGTTCATAGCAGGAGAAAGTTGGTCTAGTTTTAACAGCAGCGCTGAAGTTTTCTCTAAGCTAATAAACAGTAAATAAAGAGAGAGACGGATTGACAGCTGGCTACATTTCAGCTACACTGTGTTACGACTCATCTGGATTGTGTTTCAGCTGATTAACAGCTCATATTTATCAAAAATTTGTTGTTTTCTTTTGTCTCTCATGGGGCTGATTAACAGTCAAACTGGTCATCATTACTGTGTGTGTGTTTGTGTGTGTGTGTCGGGGGGGGGTGTTTATTGTTTATTTGTGTGTGTTTATTTGTGTGTATGTGTTTATTGCGTTGTTTGTGTGTTTTTATTTGCAGCCCGTGTGCGGAGCAGGGAATGGGTGATGAGTTTAACCTGATGGATCACTCAGATCTCTACATCCTTGACTTCTGTAAGTGTGCACTACAAACAAGTGCACTTCCTCTGTACACTCTGTTTACTCAAACTGCCTCTCTCTCTGTCTGTCTCTCTGTCTGTCTCTCTGTCTGTCTCTCTGTCTGACTCTGACTCTCTCTCTCTCTCTCTCTCTCTCTATATATATATATATGTACACCGATCAGCCATAACATTATGACCACTGACAGGTGAAGTGAATAATATTGATTATCTCGTTACAGTGGCACCTGTGTAAGGGGTGGGATATATTAGGCAGCAAGTGACCAGTCGGTTCTTGAAGTTGACGTGTTGGAAACAGGAAAAATGGGCAAGTGTAAGGATTAGAGAGACTTTGACAACGGCCAAATTGTGATGGTTAGACGACTGGATCAGAGCATCTCCAGAGCAGCAGGTCTTGTGTGGTGTTCCCGGTGTGCAGTGGTTAGAACCTATCAAAAGTGGTCCAAGGAAGGACAACCGGTGAACCAGCGACAGGATCATGGGCTCCCAAGGCTCACTGATGCGCGTGGGGAGTGAAGGTCCGTCTGCTCCGATCCCACAGAAGAGCTACTGTAGCACAAACTGCTGAAAAGTTAAAGCTGCTCTGATAGAAAGGAGTCAGAACACACAGTGCAGTGCAGCTTGCTGTGTATCATCGTGTGGAAGGCTGACTGCGTGTGTGTCACTTACCTGGGGAAGAGATGGCACCAGGATGCACTATGGGAAGAAGGCAAGCCGGTGGAGGCAGTGTGATGCTCTGGGCAATGTTCTGCTGGGAAACCTCGGGTCCTGGCCTTCACGTGGATGCTTTGACACGTACCGCCTACCTGAACATTCCTGCAGACCGAGTTACACCCCTTCATGGTAACGGTGTTCCCTAATGGCAGTGGCCTCTTTCAGCAGGATGATGCTCCCTGCCACACTGCAGAAACTGTTCAGGAACAGTTTGAGGAACATGACAAAGAGTTCAGGGTGTTGACTTCACCTCCAAATTCCCCAGAACTCAATCCGATTGAGCGTCTGTGGGACGTGCTGAACATCAAGTCTGATCCATGGAGGCTCCACCTCACAACTTACAGGACATAAAGGATCTGCTGCTAACGTCTTTGTGCCAGAAACCACACACACCTTCAGGGATCTAGTGGAGTCCATGCCTCAGAGTCAGAGCTGTTTTGGCAGCAAAAGGGGGACCAACACAATATTAGGCAGATGGTCATAATGTCATGGCTGCTTGGTGTGTATAATAAATTTCATGTTCTCATGAGAAAAAAAAGAGAACAAATTGTTGTAAAATAAAATAGCTGAGTGTTTTGAATGGTGTTTTTCTTACAGTGTGATATTTGTATGTTGTTCACGTAGTAAAGTGAAAAGTGATTTTTGTAAAATGATCTCTGATAGTGATTTTGGTTAATGAAATTTAAAAATAAAATTTTTGCAGAAAAGAATTTATATTATTTTAAAGTATAAATTTATAACAATATAAGGAGACGTCCTGCTGGCTCTGTTAATGTAGTTGTGTAATTTAATTTTTTTTAAAATTTGAGCAGAAAGTTGAGCCACACTGATATCTCTCATATTTATACATGTTATACATAACTTCTAAAGCAAGTAACTCTGAAGTAGTGTAAATGTCAGTTTTTGAGCCTAATTTTGATATTTTTAATTTTAGGTCCAAATCTGAAGACTTTATGCAAATTAGCTGTGATTCAGTACAGTCTGGAACAATCAGGACTGCCACATGACATCAGGTGAGACACACACACACACACACACACCTTTCTGTTGTTGGTGTGTGTTAAGTGTGTGTGTTTGTGGTTAGGGAACTCATTGCCTCCTGTTGCTCCCCAGAGCACCTTGTACCATCACACACTTACTCCCTGTGCCTGCTGTGTGTGTGTGTGTGTGTGTGTGTGTAATCAGAGCCAGAGATAACAATCTGAACCTCAACCCTTGACCTTTCATCAGGTCACAGTCAGAGATCAGATTACACACACACACACACACACACACACACACACAAAATCCAAACTCAGAAACGGAAACATGTCAGTGAAAAATAACTGATACTCACAACCACAATAACAATGATGGTGATGATGATTATTATTATGGTGACGATGATGATGATGATTGTTATTGTTATTTTGTTGATGATTATTATTATTATGGTGGTGATGATGATTATTATTATTTTGGTGATGATGATGATTATTATTATTTTGGTGGTGATGATGATTATTATTGTTATGGTGGTGATGATGATTATTATTGTTATGGTGGTGATGATGATTATTATTATTTTGGTGATGATGATGATTATTATTATTATGGTGGTGATGATGATTATTATTATGGTGGTGATGATGATTATTATTATTTTGATGATGATGATGATTATTATTGTTATGGTGGTGATGATGATTATTATTATGGTGGTGATGATCAAGTCAAGTGGCTTTATTGTCATTTCACCCACATACAGCTAGTACAGTACACAATGAAATGAAACAGTGTTCCTTCAGGACCATGGTGCTACATAAAACAACACAGAACTACATAATTACTTCCCATTACTACATAAAGTGCAGACGCAAACAGCACAATACAGTACAATAACTACTAAAACAGGACAATAGGCACAGTAAGAGACAGTGCAGGGCCAACCAGTACACAGTTTTAGTATGAAAGTGTCTGATATAACAGGTACATAACAGGTAATGCAAAAGAATAATGATATAATAGATTACCAACTATGATACATACCAACTATGATATAGTATTCAGTAGATAAACTTATACCTATATGGATATAGCAGTTATTGGTGTAGCAGCAAAAAATGCTGGTAGTAAATACAGAAATATGCAAAAATTGCAAAGGGAGTGCAGTGGTATTCAGTTGAGTGTGTGTGTGTGTGTGTATATATATGTATGCATGTGTGTTGTCAGTCCAGTCTCTTGAGTGTTGAGGAGTCTGATGGTTTGGGGAAAGAAACTGTTACACAGTCTGGTCGTGAGGACCCGAACGCTTCAGTACCATTTGCCAGATGGCAGGGTGAAGAGTGTGTGTGAGGGGTGTGTGGGGTCGTCCACAATGCTGGTGGCTTTGATGATGCAGCGTGTGGTGTAAATGTCTCTGATGGAGGGAAGAGAGACCCCGATGTTGGAAGGAAGATGTTGAAGATCCGCCAGCTGGTCTGCACATCTCTGAGCACTCTGCCAGGAATGTATTTGGTCCAGCAGCCTTCCGTGGGTTACCTCTGTGTAGAGTTTTTCTCACGTCAGCCGTGGTTAGACACAGCACCTGGTCGTGGGAGGAGGAGTGGTCTTCCTCGCCGTCACGTCATTCTGAGCCTCAAACCGAACCGGTTTGGAGCGTCTGACGAGCGGTCTGTATGCTGGATGTTTGTGTAAACAAGATCCAGCGTCTTCTCCCCTCTCACTGCAAAGTCCACCTGCTGATGGAATTTAGAGAGCACTGACTTAGTTGAAATCTCTGGCAACAATAAACAGATGATGATCATGGTGATGATAGTGATGATTATTATTATTATGGTGATAATGATGGTATTATTATTATTATTATTATTATTATTACGGTGATGATGATGATGGTGCTGCTGCTGATTATGGTGATGGTGATTATTATGATGGTGATGATGATGATTATTATTATTATTATGGTGATGGTGATGATGATGATGATGGTGATGATTATTTTTATTATTATTATTATTATTATTATTATTATGGTTATGGTGATGATGATGATGATGATGGTGGTGGTGGTGGTGGTGATGATGATGATGATTATTATTATTATTATTATTATTATTATTATTATGGTTATGGTGATGATGATGATGATGGTGGTGGTGGTGATGATGATGGTGGTGATGATTATTATTATTATTATTATTATTATTATGGTTATGGTGATGATGATGATGATGGTGATGATTATTATTATTATTATTATTATTATTATTATTATGGTTATGGTGATGATGATGATGATGATGGTGGTGGTGGTGGTGATGATGGCGATGATAATTATTATTATGGTGGTGATGATGATGATGGCGATGATAATTATTATTATGGTGGTGATGATGATGATGGCGATGATAATTATTATTATGGTGGTGATGATGATGGTGATGATGACACCATGATAAACAATTTAATTCTCCAGAGCCGTTATAAATAAATACAGTAAAGTGCGCAATTCCACCGTGTTCAGGTGTAAGGAGAGTAGGGGAGTGTGTAATAATGTGAGCAGCTGAACTCTGGAGAACTGCAGCCATCACACACACACTCAGCTGGATGGAGGAGTTTTAAGTGAGTCTGCAGCAATGTGCATTAAACAGTAAAAAAAAAAACATAACGGTACATTTTCAGAATAATATTTTTACTGATGGGTTGTGTGATGTGTTTGTGTGATGTTGTGTTTGTGTGATGTTGTGTTTGTGGAATGTGGGTTGAGGAATGTGTCAAAATGCCCGCTCGCTGATGACGCTGCTCAACGCTAAAGCGCCGGTCAAAAAGAAAAAAACAAAACAGTGTTTGATCACTTTTTAATTTTCATCATTAATTACCTTTCCTGCTCAGGCTCCGTTCTCGAAGAGCTCCAGGGCCGGAGCGCACTAAACGTTTTGCCACTTTGGGGTCATTTCCATATTTTCGTGTGTTTTTCCTTCACAGTGTTGAGTCAGGAGAGAGCGCTGCTGTGGCATTTATTCAACTCGGTTTTACTTCCGCAGACAAAAACAAAAGATAAAACATGCGGGCTAACGGATTAAAAATACATTAACCCTTTACACTCTAACACTGGTGCACTCCTGGTGATGTTTTCGAACAAAATGTGTAATTATTGGCAGGTCTGGTAATATAATCAGTAATATTGTGTAATATTGTTTGTAATATCGTGTAATATTGTGTGTAATATCGACGATTATATCATATATCACACAAGCCTAATAATAAGTGTAGTGTGCCTTTCATTCAGTGTACACTGTGTGTTTCCTGCAGGTGGGAACTGGCTGCCATGACGACCAACAGCACCATCAGCCGGCCCATCTTCTCATCTCATGGATAAACACACACACACACACACACACACACACAGAGTGCACACTCACCGTGCTGGAGGAAAACTACAATTTATTGACACTGAACATTAAACCACTTTATTCACGCTGTGTGTTAATCTGTTTATTTATCATGTGTTAATGAGGCTAGTAATAAGTGTGTTAAAAGAGTGTGTGTGTGTGTGTGTATATTAGTACATGTGTGTTAATGTATATGTGTATGTTAGAGTGTGTTAAGTAGTGTGTGTATTAATAAGTGTGTTAATGAGTGTGTGATAATGAGCATGTTGTTAATGAGAGTGTGTTAATGAGAGTGTGTTAATGAGCGTGTGTTTACATTGTGTTGGAATTAGAAGGTAGTGTCCCTAGGTAGGCAGCATGTTTAGGCAGCTTTAGTGCACTTCTGAGGGAAATCTCTGAGGAACCTCCTCATTTTGTCCTACTTTGAGGGCATCATGTGACTTTCTCACTGTAAACAATCGCATAATATGTGAATCACTCGAGGAGTCGTTTACAAATGTAAGTGAACCATTTGAGGATATTGTTCACAAATTCAGTGTCAGTGAATTACTCAAAGCTAACAGTGTTGTTTGTGTTAAAGGACTTTTGGAAGTCATTAATTAATTAATGTAACTTTTATGCAGCCTCCTTTAATGCGCTGGTTAGCCTTGATTAGCCTTAGTTAGCTAGCCTGCTATGTTACTGAGTTGACAGTGCAGTTTGTGCTGGTTAGCAGTAAAATCATGATGCTAGTTACTGAGCCATGTTTAGGTAAAGTGAAACTAACTAGGTAACTAGTGAGTGACATTTTATAATTAAACGAGGTGTGACAGCACTGGAGAAATGATGCCGCTGAGGTTCATTTACAGCTAAACTGCTGACCAGTGAGAGCTAGAGCATAAAAGAATGAGGCACTAGTTAGTCAATTAGCTAGTAACACTAGTCACTAACTCACGGCTAACTCACTAAAAGCTGAGGTGCTTGTGTCTGAGCAGAGAAGTGAGCGAGTGATGATGGTGTGGAAAGAGACACAGACGATGTCTGTTTAAAATTATAATGAGAAAATCAGAAGATATAAACATGGAGCGAAACTCTCATGATAAACTATTGTAAACTGTGATCATCGGTTTTAATAATAATCAGTGATGAAATATTTAGATTAAGATCCAGGTTATGAATATTAATCAGATGGATAGATTAATTAATGTCTTCTGTGTCTCACGTGTCCAGTGATCAGGATTATTGATTATGGGATTGTTTTCTCTGAGAACACACTGATGTCCAAACATAGGATCCTTAATAAACACGTAGAGACAGACTTTATCTCTGCATCAGCATGCTGCCTTTGTAGGGAGCCTCCTGAGGGGACTGTGGGCCATGGTGATATTGTAGCTTTATGATTATCAGCACATGACTAACAGACACGAGGAAATTGTGTCTTAATTTTTATTGCTGAAATGTATGTAAATAAAAGTTTCTGTAAACAGCAGCGAGTGTGTGATATTAATGACTGTGTGTGTGTGTGTGTGTGTGAGACAGACTCCACCTGTTGAGCCGTTTTCCTGCAACCTTAAACTTCAGCACTAAACGAGCTTCACTCACCAACACAGTCATTACACGTAACTAGTCATCAGATTTCTCTCTCTCTATCTCTCTCTTTCTCTCTCTGTCTCTCTCTCTCTCTCTTTCTCTCTCTCCAGGGACCGACACTCTGGTTGGTAATGAGACGTTTGAGTCGAGTGAAGGTTGTTTTGAGCTGCTGATGGTGAAAGATGATGATTTATTGATTTATCACTTTAACCCTGAGCCCATCGCCGTGGTAACAGCGTGCTCTGGGATTAGCGATGACTTTTAACAACCATAACAATAAAAATAACATGGAGTTACTGAGATGTTCCATTAAGGTACTGACTCCATTCACACGTTGTACATGATGCTGGTTAAAACATTCAAACGCGTATGCAATATTAATATGGCTTTTTTCAGTTCTGAATCCGTTCATCTTTCTTAACTTCCTAAATTTTTGTGTTTTCGAAATTTTTACACTTTTAAAAATTCTGATCTTGCTAAATTCAGTTTCAGTCCTGCAAATTTAAATAAACTGCATAAAATATCAGGTTCAATACAATGAGTGCCTTATTCACTTGCTTAAATCTGTTCACTATGAGAGTTCACTGTGTGTTTACTGAGTGTGTGTTCCCTGTGTGTGTGTTCACTGTGAGTGTTCACTGTGTGTGTGTTCACTGTGAGTGTTCACTGTGTGTGTATTCACTGTGTGAGTTCACTGCGTGTGTTCCCTGCGAGTGTTCACTGTGTGTTCACTGTGTGTTCACTGTGAGTGTTCACTGTGTGTGTGTTCACTGTGTGTGTTCCCTGTGTGTGTTCCCTGCGAGTGTTCACTGCGAGTGTTCACTGTGTGTTCCCTGTGTGTGTTCCCTGCGAGTGTTCACTGCGAGTGTTCACTGTGTGTGTTCCCTGTGTGTGTTCACTGTGTGTGTTCACTGTGTGTGTGTTCACTGTGTGTGTTCCCTGTGTGTGTTCCCTGCGAGTGTTCACTGCGAGTGTTCACTGTGTGTTCCCTGTGTGTGTTCCCTGCGAGTGTTCACTGTGTGTTCACTGTGAGTGTTCCCTGTGTGTGTTCCCTGTGTGTGTTCACTGTGTGTGTTCACTGTGTGTGTTCACTGAGTGTGTTCACTGTGTGTTCACTGTGTGTTCACTTTGTGTTCCCTGTGTGTGTTCACTGTGAGTGTTCCCTGTGTGTGTTCCCTGTGTGTGTTCACTGTGAGTGTTCCCTGTGTGTGTTCACTGTGTGTTCACTGTGTGTGTTCCCTGTGTGTGTTCACTGAGTGTGTTCACTGTGTGTTCACTTTGTGTTCCCTGTGTGTGTTCCCTGTGTGTGTTCACTGTGTGTGTTCACTGTGTGTGTTCCCTGTGTGTGTTCACTGTGAGTGTTAACTGTGTGTGTTCACTGTGTGTGTTAACTGTGTGTTCACTGTGTGTGTTCCCTGTGTGTGTTCACTGTGTGTGTTCACTTTGTGTTCACTGTGTGAGTTCACTGTGAGTGTTCCCTGTGTGTGTTCACTGTGTGTGTTCACTTTGTGTTCACTGTGTGAGTTCACTGTGTGTGTTCCCTGCGAGTGTTCACTGTGTGTTCACTGTGTGTTCACTTTGTGTTCACTGTGTGTGTTCCCTGTGAGTGTTCCCTGTGTGTGTTCCCTGTGAGTGTTCCCTGTGTGTGTTCCCTGTGTGTGTTCCCTGTGAGTGTTCCCTGTGTGTGTTCACTGTGTGTGTTCACTGAGTGTGTTCACTGTGTGTGTTCCCTGTGAGTGTTCCCTGTGTGTGTTCACTGTGACTGTTCCCTGTGTGTGTTCACTGTGTGTGTTCACTGAGTGTGTTCACTGAGTGTGTTCACTGTGTGTGTTCACTGTGACTGTTCCCTGTGAGTGTTCCCTGTGTGTGTTCACTGTGTGTGTTAACTGAGTGTGTTCACTGAGTGTGTTCACTGTGTGTGTTCACTGTGAGTGTTCCCTGTGTGTGTTCACTGTGTGTGTTAACTGAGTGTGTTCACTGTGTGTTCCCTGTGTGTTCACTGTGTGTTCACGTTGTGTTCACTGAGTGTGTTCACTGAGTGTGTTCACTGTGTGTTCACTGTGTGTGTTCACTGTGTGTTCACTGTGTGTGTTCACTGTGTGTGTTCACTGTGTGTTCAGTATGAGAGTTAAAAGAGAGAAAAACACTCTCACATAATGAATAGTTTTTTCACTCTGTGAGAGTGTTTTTCTCTCTTTTTAGGTCCTTCTTGCTCCCTTTATGTCTCTCTCTTTTCCCTTTTTTCTGCCTGCCTATGATTCTCTCTCTCTGTCTGTCTCTCCGTCTATCTCTGTATCTCTGTCTTTAAGTCTGAATTTATTTCTATATCAGTGTCTCTATCTCGAGTAATAAATCATATTTATGTTCAGATTTGTTTCCTTTCTGTGTGTTCAGTCTGTCAGTACTGCTCTGCTATAAAGCACTTTGTGTGTGTGTGTGTCTGTGTGTGTGTGTTAGTGTTATCTGGTTAAGTGCT
>NC_069712.1:34625237-34651177 GCF_027358585.1 Pangasianodon hypophthalmus
ATTAACTCCAGCTGCACTTCCTGGAGGAAACAGGAACAGACAGTAATGTAGGATGAAAAGAAGGTGAAAGTTTTGTTGTGTTGTGTTGTAGTGAAGTCGTGGCTGAGGATCTGAGACACAAACTCAGCACTGTGTCGTCCGTTTCTTCTCCGTCCCTCAGTCCTCCAGGATCCCAGAATTCCCAGCGCTCCACCAAGAGACCAGCAGAGGGCAGCGCTGAGAGCAGGAGAAGGAAAAACAGACGAGTGTCTACAGCAGCGTCTTCTTCTCTTCCCTACAGCCCTAATTCCTCCTTCTCTTCTCCAGCACAGGAAGTTGGCAATATAGACTTGCTGTTCAGCTCTTCAGCGTTTTGCCCATTTTACACCTCCCCCTCTCAGAACTTCCAGTGGCCCAACTTTGACTCCACCCCACTGACTCCGCCCCCATTCTGTTACCCTTCCGAGGTCAGTGTTCCCGATGACCATGCAGAACTTCCTGGCAGCTTGTCAGACAGTTTCCTGTAC
The DNA here is from genome assembly GCF_027358585.1 of Pangasianodon hypophthalmus. Lineage (NCBI taxonomy): Eukaryota > Metazoa > Chordata > Actinopteri > Siluriformes > Pangasiidae > Pangasianodon > Pangasianodon hypophthalmus. The sequence goes on from NC_069712.1 coordinate 34,625,744, forward strand.
CTGGAGGACTTCAATTCATTTCCTTCATCAGCAACAGGAAATGATAGAACATTCAATGCCCCAGAGGATTATGGGTGGTCAAGTCTGCAGACTCCGCCGCCACCTCCTCTACATTACAGTGAGATGGAGCAGGTTGAGATCAGTGTCCTTGCTCAGCAGATCTCCTCTCTGGCCAGCAGCTTTGATTCGTACTGTACTAAAAGCTCCGTCCATCGATCTGACCTCGCCCCTGGTTTGCAGTTTTGTGACCCTGAGGCCTTCCTGTTGGATGAGGAAGTGATTGACAGTGTAATGCAGGTTCCCAGGGCTACACTGGAGGTTCAGGCTCTTGAGGCTCTGCTGGATTTAGAAAGGTGCTCAGAGGAACAACAACATGAGTTCAGCCTTTATTCACACACACAGCAAGGTAAAAACACACACACACCTTCACACACACATACATACACACAAATACACACACATGAGCTCACACACATACACATAAACACACACACGTTAGAATGTTGTTAACATGTTAATGTGATGTGTAGTAAAATAATAATAATAATAATAATGTTTTGTGTGTGTATGTTTCAGATGGGTTTAGTGATGAATCCCTGTATTAAAGTGGAATATGTCTTTGACTCCGCCCCATGTCTGGGACTCCACTGACCAGGTACCTTGCCACGTTGTCATGGAGACCAGCCGCTGTCTTTCCTCACTGTTGCCATCAGAATGGGCTTCCTGTGTTTTCAATAATCAATGATCAGTAATCAATAATGAAACTGTTATTAATAATGAGTATTACTATCTCTGACATCATCACTTGTTTACTCTAATTACACACAGCTTTTATTTTAAATATAATCTTCATTATAATATTATAATCTTTTTGGCGTGTGTGTGTGTGTGTTTAACTGAATTATTATACACACTGTTCTAAACTATTGTTATTGTAAATAGATTACAGTCTTGTTTTATTTTTGTAATATTAATAAAGTTAAAACTGCAAAACGAAACAGTTTGTGTCTAATTTAAGCTGACTCATCAACAACAACAACAACAACAATAATAATAATAATAATATGTAAATAGTAAATCAAGAGGATGGAATATTATCTCCATGACATTCTGTGAAATCTTCAGCTTCCCTCTGAGCCTCACTTTGAGGTGTGAATATTAATGAGCGTGAAGGTGTTTGTTTCTCACTGAGACACAGTCATTGAAAACTTCACCTGTACTTTTGAGATGGTTTCTGTAGAGTCTGAAACCTGAACTCTTTAGTTTCAGGTATTTTTGCTGACAGTCTGGTTACTGGAAGGAGAAACTCATAAGCTAACTGACTTATTAATCAGCAGATTTATTTTGGAACAGGACAGAGAGGACACAGGACATTCAAACACTAATTGAGAGGGAATTCAGAGTGAAATAAGGTTTGAGACAACATATTCCAGTTTACTCTGGTACTGCCCCCCTCACTGTTTACTCTGGTACTGCCCTCACTCAGTTTACTCTGGTACCCCCCCTCACTGTTTACTCTGGTACCCCCCCCCCCCCCCCCAGTTTACTCTGGTACTGCCCCCCCCTCACTGTTTACTCTGGTACTGCCCCCTCACTGTTTATTCTGGTACTCCTCCCTCACTGTTTACTCTGGTACCCCCCCCCCCCGCCCCCCCTCCCCCAGTTTACTCTGGTACCCCCCCTCACTGTTTACTCTGGTACCCCCCCCCCCCCTCAGTTTACTCTGGTACCCCCCCCCTCAGTTTACTCTGGTACCCCCCTCTCACTGTTTACTCTGGTACCCCCCCCCCTCAGTTTACTCTGGTACTCCTCCCTCACTGTTTACTCTGGTACCCCCCCCCCCCCCCCCCAGTTTACTCTGGTACTGCCCCTCCTCACTGTTTATTCTGGTACTCCTCCCTCACTGTTTACTCTGGTACCCCCCCTCACTGTTTACTCTGGTACTCCTCCCTCACTGTTTACTCTGGTACCCCTCCTCACTGTTTACTCTGGTACTCCTCCCTCACTGTTTACTCTGGTACCCCCCTCACTGTTTACTCTGGTACCCCTCCTCACTGTTTACTCTGGTACCCCCCCTCTCACTGTTTACTCTGGCTACCCCCTCTCAGTTTACTCTGGTACTCCTCCCTCACTGTTTACTCGGGTACCCCTCCCTCAATGTTTACTCTGGTACCCCTCCCTCACTGTTTACTCTGGTACCCCTCCTCACTGTTTACTCTGGTACCCCCCTCACTGTTTACTCTGGTACCCCCCCTCACTGTTTACTCTGGTACCCTCCTCACTGTTTACTCTGGTACCCCCCCCTCTCACTGTTTACTCTGGCTACCCCCTCTCAGTTTACTCTGGTACCCCTCCCTCACTGTTTACTCTGGTACCCCCCCTCACTGTTTACTCTGGTACTCCTCCCTCACTGTTTACTCTGGTACCCCTCCTCACTGTTTACTCTGGTACCCCCCCTCACTGTTTACTCTGGTACCCTCCTCACTGTTTACTCTGGTACCCCCCTCACTGTTTACTCTGGTACCCCTCCCTCACTGTTTACTCTGGTACTCCTCCCTCACTGTTTACTCTGGTACCGTCCCCCCTCACTGTTTACTCTGGTACCCCCCCCTCTCACTGTTTACTCCGGTACCCCCCCCCCCCCTCAGTTTACTCTGGTACTGCCCCCCCCTCACTGTTTACTCTGGTACTCCTCCCTCACTGTTTACTCTGGTACCCCGCCCGGTTTACTTTGGTACTCCTCCCTCACTGTTTATTCTGGTACTCCTCCCTCACTGTTTACTCTGGTACTCCTCCCTCACTGTTTACTCTGGTACCCCCCTCACTGTTTACTCTGGTACCGCCTCCCCTCACTGTTTACTCTGGTACCCCTCCCTCACTGTTTACTCTGGTACCCCTCCTCACTGTTTACTCTGGTACCCCCCCCTCACTGTTTACTCTGGTACCGCCTCCCCTCACTGTTTACTCTGGTACCCTCCCTCACTGTTTACTCTGGTACCCCCCCTCACTGTTTACTCTGGTACCCCTCCCTCACTGTTTACTCTGGTACCCTCCCTCACTGTTTACTCTGGTACCCCTCCCTCACTGTTTACTCTGGTACCCCTCCCTCACTGTTTACTCTGGTACCCCCCTCACTGTTTACTCTGGTACCGCCTCCCCTCACTGTTTACTCTGGTACCCCTCCCTCACTGTTTACTCTGGTACCCCTCCTCACTGTTTACTCTGGTACCCCCCCTCACTGTTTATTCTGGTACCGCCTCCCCTCACTGTTTACTCTGGTACCCCTCCTCACTGTTTACTCTGGTACCCTCCCTCACTGTTTACTCTGGTACCGCCTCCCCTCACTGTTTACTCTGGTACCCCTCCTCACTGTTTACTCTGGTACCCCCCCTCACTGTTTACTCTGGTACCGCCTCCCCTCACTGTTTACTCTGGTACCATCCCCCCTCAGTGTTTACTCTGGTACCCCTCCTCACTGTTTACTCTGGTACCATCCCCCCTCACTGTTTACTCTGGTACTCCTCCGACACTGTTTACTCTGGTACCCCCCCCTCACTGTTTACTCTGGTATCGCCTCCCCTCACTGTTTACGCTGGTACTCCTCCCTCACTGTTTACTCTGGTACCCTCCCTCACTGTTTACTCTGGTACCGCCTCCCCTCACTGTTTACTCTGGTACCCCTCCTCACTGTTTACTCTGGTACCCCCCCCTCACTGTTTACTCTGGTACCCGCCTCCCCTCACTGTTTACTCTGGTACCATCCCCCCTCAGTGTTTACTCTGGTACCCCTCCTCACTGTTTACTCTGGTACCATCCCCCCTCAGTGTTTACTCTGGTACTCCTCCGACACTGTTTACTCTGGTACCCCCCCCCCTCACTGTTTACTCTGGTATCGCCTCCCCTCACTGTTTACGCTGGTACTCCTCCCTCACTGTTTATTCTGGTACTCCTCCCTCACTGTTTACTCTGGTACCCCCCCTCACTGTTTACTCTGGTACCCGCCTCCCCTCACTGTTTACTCTGGTACCCCTCCTTCACTGTTTACTCTGGTACCCCTCCTCACTGTTTACTCTGGTACCCCCCCCTCACTGTTTACTCTGGTACCGCCTCCCCTCACTGTTTACTCTGGTACTCCTCCTCACTGTTTACTCTGGTACCCCTCCTCACTGTTTATTCTGATAACCCCCCCCCCCCCACTGTTTACTCTGGTACCGCCTCCCCTCACTATTTACTCTGGTACTGCCCTCTGACTGTTTACTCTGGTACCCCCCCTCACTGTAAACAAATGCAACATTTTTCTGTGTGTTCTATCAAAACGTGCAGGTCAGGTGGCAGTGTCTCGGACCAGCAGGAAGCGAACAAGTATCACTAAAGAGCATGTGGAGCTTCTGCATGCAACATTTGAGACAGAACCATACCCTGGCATCACACTACGTGAGAAACTGACACACACACCCACACCTTCGATTCCAACAGTATAATAACTCTCTAGTAACATTGATTTCTTCCCAGTTTGTGTTGTTGCAGGTTTGGTTTCAGAACAGATAAGCTCACACACCAAAGTGTAAGGGCACTAAGAAGGCTGCATTGCAGAGCCAGTGTGATTATAGCGCCACACACAGTTCAACAGTGAACACAAACTCTGCTACAGAGAAGAGAATGAAGTTTGAACACACAGCCACTGATATCATTAACAACCACCACTACTGACATTAACAACCACCACTACTGACATTAACAACCACCACTGATAACATTAACAACCACCACTACTGACATTAATAACCACCACTACTGACATTAACAACCACCACTACTGACATTAACAACCACCACTGATAACATTAACCACCACTACTGACATTAACAGCCACCACTACTGACATTAATAACCACCACTACTGACATTAACAGCCACCACTACTGACATTAATAGCCACCACTGATAACATTAACAACCACCACTACTGACAATAACAACCACCACTACTGACATTAACAACCACCACTGATAACATTAATAACCACCACTACTGACATTAACAACCACCACTACTGACATTAAGAGCCACCACTACTGACATTAATAACCACCACTACTGACAATAACAACCACCACTACTGACATTAATAACCACCACTACTGACATTAACAACCACCACTACTGACATTAACAGCCACCACTACTGACATTAACAGCCACCACTACTGACATTAACAGCCACCACTACTATCAATAACAACCACCACTACTGACATTAACAACCACCACTACTGACATTAATAACCACCACTGATAACATTAATAACCACCACTACTATCAATAACAACCACCACTACTGACATTAACAGCCACCACTACTGACATTAACAGCCACCACTACTGACATTAACAACCACCACTACTGACATTAACAGCCACCACTACTGACATTAACAACCACCACTGATAACATTAACAACCACCACTGATAACATTAATAACCACCTCTACTGACATTAATAACCACCACTACTGACAATAACAACCACCACTGATAACATTAATAACCACCACTACTGACAATAACAACCACCACTGATAACATTAATAACCACCACTACTGACATTAATAACCACCACTACTGACAATAACAACCACCACTACTGACATTAACAGCCACCACTACTGACATTAACAACCACCACTACTGACATTAACAGCCACCACTACTGACATTAACAGCCACCACTACTGACATTAACAGCCACCACTACTGACAATAACAACCACCACTACTGACATTAACAGCCACCACTACTGACATTAACAGCCACCACTACTGACATTAACAGCCACCACTACTGACATTAACAACCAACACTGATAACATTAATAACCACTACTATCAATAACAACCACCACTACTGACATTAACAACCACCACTACTGACATTAATAACCACCACTACTGACATTAACAGCCACCACTACTGACATTAACAACCACCACTGATAACATTAATAACCACCACTACTATCAATAACAACCACCACTACTGACATTAACAGTCACCACTACTGACATTAACAGCCACAACTACTGACATTAACAGCCACCACTACTGACATTAACAACCACCACTACTGACATTAACAGCCACCACTACTGACATTAACAACCACCACTGATAACATTAATAACCACCACTACTGACATTAATAACCACCACTACTGACAATAACAACCACCACTGATAACATTAATAACCACCACTACTGACAATAACAACCACCACTGATAACATTAACAACCACCACTACTGACATTAATAACCACCACTACTGACAATAACAACCACCACTACTGACAATAACAACCACCACTACTGACATTAACAGCCACCACTACTGACATTAATAACCACCACTTCTGACATTAACAGCCACCACTACTGACAATAACAACCACCACTACTGACATTAACAGTCACCACTACTGACATTAACAGCCACCACTACTGACATTAATAACCACCACTACTGACATTAACAACCACCACTGATAACATTAATAACCACCACTACTGACATTAACAACCACCACTGATAACATTAACAACCACCCCTACTGACATTAACAGCCACCACTACTATCAATAACAACCACCACTACTGACATTAATAACCACCACTGACATTAACAACCACCATTGATAACATTAATAACCACCACTACTGACACTAACAGCCACCACCACTGACATTAACAACCACCACTGATAACATTAATAACCACCACTACTGACATTAACAGCCACCACTACTGGCAATAACAACCACCACTGATAACATTAATAACCACCTCTACTGACATTAACAGCCACCATTACTGACATTAATAACCACCACTACTGACATTAACAACCACCACTACTGGCAATAACAACCACCACTGATAACATTAATAACCACCACTACTGACAATAACAACCACCACTACTGACATTAACAACCACCACTGATAACATTAACAACCACCACTGATAACATTAATAACCACCTCTACTGACATTAATAACCACCACTACTGACAATAACAACCACCACTGATAACATTAATAACCACCACTACTGACAATAACAACCACCACTGATAACATTAATAACCACCACTACTGACATTAATAACCACCACTACTGACATTAATAACCACCACTACTGACAATAACAACCACCACTACTGACAATAACAACCACCACTACTGACATTAACAGCCACCACTACTGACATTAACAGCCACCATTACTGACATTAACAGCCACCACTACTATCAATAACAACCACCACTGATAACATTAATAACCACCACTACTGACATTAACAGCCACCACTACTATCAATAACAACCACCACTACTGACATTAATAACCACCACTGACATTAACAACCACCACTACTGACATTAACAACCACCACTGATAACTCTTTCTCAGGCACTGCAGATCTGTTGTCGTTTAAAAGCTACTGAAGAGCTCTTTCTAACTGTTAGAACGTGGTTGTGCAGCTGTATGTCTGCACCGCGTGCCGGTCGCTGTGATTTGGAGCCATCAGGCCCAGCACACTCTCTAAACATGGATTTTATCTCTATGGGTTGCACAGACTGGGACTTGTGGTGTTCAAACACTGCAGTTGCCTTAGATGCATAATTAATAGAATACTAATTCCCGCAATGTGAATCGAACATTCCCACGATCATCATCATAGAGTCAGTAAAGTAGCGTGTGCTCATGGAGGCTGTTCGGGTTTCTCTGTTCCCTGCTGGCTGGAGACACTAAATAAAGCCTTACAGCCTACGTGTACAATAGGTTACATGCAGCCTATTAAAGAACACACACACACACACATTTATTACAGTTAACGTTTACTCCAGCTCTAGTTCCAGGAGTCCGTGCGGTTTTAACTGTAAAACATCAGGATTCTGAGTGAGTGAGATTATTAACACAGCTTTCTTACACACACACAAACACACACACACACACACACACACAAGCTCGCGCGGTGACATTGAGCGCTCTCGTTTTTTTCCTGTTTCCAAAACTACAGTCTTTGTCTAAATTCTGACGGAAACCGGTTTAATTCCTCCGAGCGCGCGGGATTGCGTTTCGTTTGAATCGGATTCCAAAGCAGTCACGTGGTTCTGTGACGACCGAAGCTACGGATGTCAGCGGTCACGTGATTACGACAGCGCTGTAGTGTGTGTGTGTGTGTGTGTGTGTGTGTGTGTGTGTGTTTTGTGTGTTTTTTAAAACACGCCCAGATCTCCAGTATAAAGAGTTTCACTGCGCGGTGAGTGTAACAGTATGTTTATTATTAGTTTATTTCATTTCAGTCACCAGCTTGTGTTTTAATCGACATTAACCTCGAAAGTTTCTGTTTGTGCTCTGGAGTTAAACTTACTGCTGTTAGCATAGCTACAGTGCTAGCTCGCTAACTGGGCTGTTTAGCAATGCTAAGCGGCTAACTAACTGAACACGGAGAAATAATCTAAAGTGTAAACTCCTCCTGGTCATTAAATTTCACCCGACACACACAAATAAGATAAACTAATGCTAAATAACTTAAAAAAGCGATTAACAGCTGATTTATGTATCTGAGGAAATGAGCAAAAGATATTTAAAAACGTATTAAAGTTAATTCCGAGCTTTAACTCTGAGCAGTTAGTAAACACACAGCTGCATTTGTTAGTTTTTACTTTTGTTTTCTTGTTAAACATTTGCGGGAAATAGTAAACTTTATTTATTATCATTAGTGCAGCCACAGATATGATCGAGTTTATAACCGGAAACAGAAACCACAGGTTTATTAAACACTTTTCGATATTTCACACAGCAATCATCATTTATTAATGTTTTATATTAAGAGAATATTTTATTGATGCTCATTAATGTGAGAGTGAACATTCAGGTGTGTGTGTGTGTGTGTGTGTGTGTGTGTTTTATCCTAACAGGAGTGTGAGATGTATTATTACAGATATGAGAACGCGGAGGTCAGCTGCTGTTACAAATATCTAATGTTCAGCTACAACATCATCTTCTGGGTAACACACACACACACACACACACACACGTACACATACGTACACATACACCCTGTCTGTTTCTGCCCTGTGTGTGTGTGTGTGGTTTCCTCACATACCATTAGAGCTCTTAACAGGAAACTTAATAAGGAAGCCCTTAACCTATTCTGCAGTACAGCTGGAGTTACTCTGTGACAGGAAGTTGAGTCACTGGGTTTCCTGTTGTGTGTTCGTGTTAAGAAACACTAGAGTCAGAACTGCAGACAGAGAGCTGTTTTAATGAACAGAAGCCCTGTGTGTTCCAGTGAGTGTGTGCTCCAGTGAGTGTGTGTGTTCCAGTGAGTGTGTGTTCCAGTGAGTGTGTGCTCCAGTGAGTGTGTGTGCGCCAGTGAGTGTGTGTTCCAGTGAGTGTGTGTTCCAGTGAGTGTGTGCGCCAGTGAGTGTGTGTTCCAGTGAGTGTGTGCTCCAGTGAGTGTGTGTTCCAGTGAGTGTGTGTTCCAGTGAGTGTGTGCGCCAGTGAGTGTGTGCGCCAGTGAGTGTGTGTTCCAGTGAGTGTGTGTTCCAGTGAGTGTGTGCGCCAGTGAGTGTGTGTTCCAGTGAGTGTGTGTTCCAGTGAGTGTGTGTTCCAGTGAGTGTGTGTGCGCCAGTGAGTGTGTGTGCGCCAGTGAGTGTGTGTTCCAGTGAGTGTGTGCGCCAGTGAGTGTGTGTTCCAGTGAGTGTGTGCTCCAGTGAGTGTGTGCGCCAGTGAGTGTGTGCGCCAGTGAGTGTGTGCGCCAGTGAGTGTGTGCGCCAGTGAGTGTGTGCTCCAGTGAGTGTGTGTGCCAGTGAGTGTGTGTTCCAGTGAGTGTGTGTGTTCCAGTGAGTGTGTGTGCTCCAGTGTGCGTGTGTGTTCCGGCGTGTGCGCGTGTGTGTTCCGGCGTGTGCGTGTGAGAGTGCGCGTGTGCCAGTGCGCGTGTGCCAGTGCGCGTGTGCCAGTGCGTGTGCCAGTGAGTGCGAGTGTGCGTGTGCCAGTGCGAGTGTGCGTGTGCCAGTGAGTGTGTGCGTGTGCCAGTGAGTGTGTGTGTGCGTGTGCCAGTGAGTGTGTGTGCGTGTTCCAGTGAGTGTGTGCGTGTTCCAGTGCGAGTGTGCGTGTGCCAGTGAGTGTGTGCGTGTTCCAGTGCGAGTGTGCGTGTGCCAGTGCGAGTGTGCGTGTGCCAGTCAGTGTGTGCGTGTGCCAGTCAGTGTGTGCGTGTGCCAGTCAGTGTGTGCGTGTGCCAGTGAGTGTGTGTGTGCGTGTGCCAGTGAGTGTGTGTGCGTGTGCCAGTGAGTGTGTGCGTGTTCCAGTGAGTGTGTGCGTGTTCCAGTGAGTGTGTGCGTGTGCCAGTGAGTGTGCGTGTGCCAGTGAGTGTGCGTGTGCCAGTGAGTGTGTGCGTGTGCCAGTGAGTGTGTGCGTGTGCCAGTGAGTGTGTGCGTGTGCCAGTGAGTGTGTGCGTGTGCCAGTGAGTGTGCGTGTGCCAGTGAGAGTGTGTGTGTGTGCGTGTGCCAGTCAGTGTGTGCGTGTGCCAGTCAGTGTGTGCGTGTGCCAGTCAGTGTGTGCGTGTGCCAGTCAGTGTGTGCGTGTGCCAGTGTGTGTGTGCGTGTGCCAGTGTGTGTGTGCGTGTGCCAGTGAGTGTGCGTGTGCCAGTGAGTGTGCGTGTGTGCGTGTGCCAGTGAGAGTGTGTGTGTGTGCGTGTGCCAGTCAGTGTGTGCGTGTGCCAGTCAGTGTGTGCGTGTGCCAGTCAGTGTGTGCGTGTGCCAGTCAGTGTGTGCGTGTGCCAGTCAGTGTGTGCGTGTGCCAGTGAGTGTGTGCGTGTGCCAGTGAGAGTGTGCGTGTGCCAGTGTGTGTGTGTGCGTGCAAGTGAATGTGTGTGTGTGCGTGTTCCAGTGAGAGTGTGCCTGTGAGTGCGTTTGCCTGTGAGTGTGTGTGTGTTTGCTTCTACATCACACTATTACCCAATCACATATTGAATGTTGTCACACTCTGAGCTGAGTTTCTAATATCTGGAGATTTTAACAGCAGTACTGAGTGTGTGCTGGGTTTTAAACTCACAACCTCCCGGTCACCACCACACAACCTCACCCAACACTCTGTGTGTGTGTTTCTGTCAGCTGGCCGGAGCAGCGTTTATTGCGATTGGATTCTGGGCCTGGAGTGAAAAGGTGAGGAACAACGATAAATATTTTTAATATATATATATATATACATACACACACACACACACACACACTTCTGATGTGTATTTATATGGCATTAGTTTAGATACTATTTGTTAGTGGTTAGCTTGGCATTAGTGTGCACTAACTCTGTGTGTGTGTGTGTGTGTGTGTGTAGGGTGTGCTGTTGGACTTGACCCAGGTGACCCGTCTCCATGGGTTCGACCCGGTCTGGTTGGTTCTGCTGGTTGGCACGGTAACGTTCATTCTGGGATTCGCTGGCTGTGTGGGAGCGCTGAGAGAGAACATCTGTCTGCTCCGCTTTGTAAGATTGTTGTTGTTTTGTTGTTGTTATTTTGTTGTTGTTATCATAGCTATTATTTTATTTATTATAAATTTTTTTTTTGAGTATTTAAGGGTAAAATCACACTCTACATTACACTGTACTGACCTGCTGAGATCTTATTAATGTTGCTACTGTACTGCCTGTCTTACTCTTAAATCTGTCTCAAACAAACACACACACACACACCTGTCTCAACCCCGAACAGACTTGCAATTTCACATAAATAAACTGTGTGTGTTGTGTGGTGTGGTGTGATGTGTGGTGTGTGTGTGTGTAGTTTTCGGGTGTGATAGGCTTTATCTTCTTCCTGGAGCTGACAGCGGCCGTGTTAGCGCTGGTGTTTCAGGATCCTCTGAGAAAGTGGATCAGTGACTTCTTCATAGTGAATGTGAAAGGGTACAGAGACGACATTGACCTTCAGAACCTCATCGATTCACTGCAGAGAGTGGTATGCGCCCACACACACACACACACACACACTCTGAAATGTTTGGTTTGTGGTAAGCCCCTTTCCTATGTGCTCTTTTACTGATGTAATTAAAACCACATTAAAAGTCACATTTGAAATTCCAGAAAGATTCAGTGGTCGAGAAAATTAAAGTCCATGTCCCAGGAAATGATGTTCAGGGTTCACATGTGAACAGAAGCTCATACAGTACCGGAAATGGGAAGACTTGCCAACCTTTACACATTTTATACAGGAACTGACATTTTACCAGTGTCATATGCTGCTACAAGCTAATGCTAAATAATTTAAAAAAGCGATTAACAGCTGATCTATGTATCTGAGGAAATGAGCAAAAGACATTACGTATTAAAGTTCATTCTGAGCTTTAACTTTGAACAGTTAGTAAACACACAGCTGCATTTGTTTTCTCTTTAAACATTTGTGGGGAAAAAAGTAAACTTTATTATCATTAGTGCATCCACAGATGATGATCGAGTTTATAACCGGAAACAGAAACCACGTCCCGCCCCCTCTCGTGTTCCCCGCCCACTCCCGCGTTCCTCGCCCTTTCCGCCCTCTCCCATGTTCCTCAGTCTTCACCTGCATTCAAAGCTCTGTGCTTCAGAAGTCTGTTTCATTACATCTGGGTCTTCCATATGAACTCAACCAGGGGTGGTTGCAACATGATCTCAGAACTTGCTAAAATGTTAGTACATAAAGTTTGGTAGAAAGGACTGACAAATCTCAAATATAGTAGTGGTTTAACTAGAATAGTGGTTTGATTGATTTTTAAAAAGTGATGCATATAAAATAATGATGTTAATTTAAAAAAAAACAGATTTAGTGTTCTTCCCTTTTTGGTTGCTTCTGTTTTAATGATCTCACAAAGTTCTGCTCTTATAAATATTTCTTTCCAGAGGTAGTGTACTTCTCAGGAAATCCAGCTCATAGCAAAGCTGTATCTGACTTTTTTTTTTTTTTTTTTAAATAATTGTCCTTCAAAATGGCAGAAAATGCAATATTTGCACAAAAAGTTATTTTCACCAGTATTGTAGACAGAGACTTGAAACCATGCTGGACCATTACAGAGGTTGGTTCTAATGACATCAGCACCATTATGGACACCAGATATTGCTTCCACACTTAGTTTCACTACACTAAGGTTTCACATTTAAGAAAATCATTAGTTTTACTACTCACAAATTGTATTTTCAAAAATTCTCTATACTGTATATAAAACCACTAGTTTTAAACACAAGTCAGCATTTCTGAAATTGGTAAACTTGACAAAATGTACAATTTTAAAAAGCATAAAATTCAGTTTTGACAAGGTGCTAGAGATGTTCGCATGCATAAGCACTGGTTCGAGTACTATTAGTACTAGTACTAATGCCATGTACCAACAGGGTTGTCTACATGTGTTTTTACTTCTGTAGAACCATATACCTAAAATATTGCTGACATCATCAATGTGGAGGCAGTGGCAATTCCCCTAGGTTTTTAAGATGCTGCACAGATCAGTTATCAGCAGAATTTTCTGTTGCATAGATCTGCTGTCATAGGGCTTTTGGGAGTGCTCAGTTTTGTGTGTCTATAAAAGCTTGTGAAATAAGCACAGGCCCAGTTGTCTCAACTCCGTGGAATCCAGTGCAGAGGAGGAATAAAGTGACTTTGAAGTAGAGACTGAGCATATGTCTCTGGAGAAGGCATCAACAAACTTTACATCCATCCAGGGGTCTCATGGCCCCTCAACCTCGTTCAAGTGGCCTTAGAGGGATGAAATTTGCTTGGTACCTTTCACACGTCTTGACTGGGATTCCAGCACCACACACAGAAAGCGGGGGATGTCACGATACAAGATAAACAGCCTTATAAAAAGTCCTTGAAGATGTTATTGTAAAGTTTGAAAATTACATTCACAGCAATCAGATCTAAATAGGCTTGAATCAGTGAGAGCTACTTTGTGCTCATGTCTTTCTAGTACCAGTATGTTAACATTACACATACATTTGTGAATAAACATTGCTGTTTTACATATACACAAACTTGAATTTTTTTTATAATGATGGCAGACCTGTTGGCAAAGGAAATTTGGGGTGCATGTAGTACTAGGATAACAGTTTACACATGCAAAGATTCAGGTCACTAGCTGATTGTTAACAGTGGATTTTATGCTTATCAAAATGTAATTATTTTTTCAATTTTAACAATTTTAACCATATTCGCATGCCTCTATTTGCATCTCTAATCCTAGTGGTCCTTTCCAAACTTTCCAAACTTTGTGGGTTTTATTCCACATGTGGCATAATACAAGTAACAAGAAATAAAATGAAGATATAATATAAGGAATATTCTATAATTTTTAGAGTAGTAAAATTGATGATTAGAGTAAGCAGCATTATTGGTGTCCATAAACGTATCACAATCAACTACTATAAATCTCCAGCAAGTTGTAAGTCTGTATCTACAATACTGACCTTTCTGTGAACATCTGAAAAGTGCTTCAAAAACATTTTTTTAATGTGAATATTGCCTTTTCAGCCAAAGTGAATGGCTCATATTACAGAGAATAAGACAGATACAGCTTTGCTGGATCATTTTAAAAAGCCAACAAAGAAGAAAGCTCAATTTGTACAAGAAATTTGACATCTCAGCAATATAAACCAGCTACATTTAGTGAATAATAAGTACCTTATCAGCAGTACTTGTTCTCACTTTCAAATATTAATATTAGCCTACAATACGTTGGAAATAATGTAAAGATGTTGCAACCAAATTTTTTAGAATTTGTTAGAATTGACATGGAATGGATTATAAAGTACTTATATGCTTCAATGCTAATGAGACTAGTCTGTAAGAATCTGTGTGTGTGTGTGTGTGTGTGTGTGCGCACTTTCCAGAACCACTGCTGTGGAGCAAACAGTCCGAATGACTGGAACCAGAACGTTTATTTTAACTGTTCACAGACCAACCCGAGCAGAGAGCGTTGTGGGGTTCCGTTCTCCTGCTGCATCAGCGACCCGGCGGTATACACACACACACACACACACACACACACACACACACACACACGTAAAAACACATACGTACACAAAAGCACCCACGTATACACACACACTGCTCATGCATCCAATTATCTGATCAGCCACTCATGTGTCAGCAGCACAGTGTATAATACCATGCAGACTCGGGACAAGAACCTAAATTAATGTTCACATCTATCATCAGAATGGGGAAAAATCTCAGTGATCTCAGAGACTTTGACTATGACATGGTTGTTGGTGCCAGAACAAGAATCTGAGGTTACAGTTGACTTGCATAATAACAGATACTGGTCAGTTGAAGCTTAGGTAAAGACCAGGTGATGGTTCTTCAGTTTGGGTGAGTCTGTGTCCACTGTAATCTCAGATTCCTGTTCTGGCATAAACAACCATACCACGGTCAAAGTGACTGAGATCACATTTTCCCCATTCTTACTTTTGATGTGAACATTAACTGAAGCTCTTGACGTATCTGCCTGATTTTATGCACTGTGCTGCTGACAAATGAATTCATTTTATACCAATGAACATCATGAAAAATTTTATATTGAAAAACTACACATATTCCTGGCTAAACATTGTGTGTGTGTGTGTGTGTGTGTGTGTAGGACACAGTAGTGAACACGCAGTGTGGTTATGACATCAGGGCATCTGAATCTGCGGTAAGAGCACACACACAGAATATTAATGAGTTATATCAGTGATATTATCTGATTAGTGTTGGTGTTAGACCTAGATCGATAAGACATTTTCACACTGACATTTATTCCCTATTTTATCACAGTTTATGAGATTATTTGTGAAACTTGGTTTCTTATTTGGAGTTTTGGGTCTGTGTGACACGTGTTCACACACTCAGCGTCGCACTCGCCTGCTGACCAAAAGCGTGACACTGCATGTGTTCATGTAGAATGTAATAATATGGAGCTTTAGAAGAGAGCTGTTATTTTACATTCTGAATGGGACTAGAGCATACCTGGGGAGCGAGTATTGTGATGTATCGCGTAACTGATAATCAGCACACAGTTGAGTTTAATATTCCATGCTGTCACTCTGTCTGTGTGTAATAACAGGATAAGTGTGTGTGTGTGTGTGTGTGTGTCAGCAGAAGTGGCAGCATGTGATCTATGTGAAAGGCTGCGTTGCTGCTCTGGAAGAGTGGCTGCCGCGAAACATCTACATCGTAGCAGGAGTGTTTATAGTCATCTCATTGTTGCAGGTGCACACACACACACACACACAAACACTTCACTGTTACAGGCACACACACACTTCACTGTTACAGGTATACACACACATACACACACACTTCACTGTTACAGGTATACACACACACACATACACACACACTTCACTGTTACAGGTATACACACACACATACACACACACTTCACTGTTACAGGTATACACACACACACACACACACTTCACTGTTACAGGTATACACACACACACACACACACTTCACTGTTACAGGTACACACACACACACACACTTCACTGTTACAGGTATACACACACACACACACACACTTCACTGTTACAGGTATACACACACACACACACTTCACTGTTACAGGTATACACACACACTTCACTGTTACAGGTATACACACACACACACTTCACTGTTACAGGTATACACACACACTTCACTGTTACAGGTATACACACACACGCACACACACACTTCACTGTTACAGGTATACACACACACACACACACACACACTTCACTGTTACAGGTCTACACACACATACACACACACACTTCACTGTTACAGGTCTACACACACATACACACACACACTTCACTGTTACAGGTCTACACACACACACACACTTCACTGTTACAGGCACACACACACTTCACTGTTACAGGTTTACACACACACACACACTTCACTGTTACAGGCACACACACACTTCACTGTTACAGGTTTACACACACACACACTTCACTGTTACAGGTATACACACACAAACACACACTCTTCACTGTTACAGGTTTACACACACACACACACACACTTCACTGTTACAGGTATACACACACACACACTTCACTGTTACAGGTATACTCACACATACACACACACACTTCACTGTTACAGGTATACACACACACACACTTCACTGTTACAGGTATACACACACACACACACTTCACTGTTACAGGTATACTCACACATACACACACACACTTCACTGTTACAGGTATACACACACACACTTCACTGTTACAGGTATACACACACACACTTCACTGTTACAGGTACACACACACTTCACTGTTACATGTGCGCTCACACACACACTTCACTGTTACAGGTGCACACACACACTTCACTGTTACAGGTGCATACACACACTTCACTGTTACAGGTACACACACACACACACACTTCACTGTTACAGGTACACACACACATGTCTATAGGTATATGTAAAGTGTTTGTAGTGTCTTAATGTGTAATAATTTGTAGTGTGTCAGTATGTAATAAAGTATGTGTATTGTGTGTGTGTAATAAAGTGTGCACATGTGTGTTTCAGATGGTGGGAATTTTCCTGGCTCGGAATCTGATCAGTGACATTGAGAAAGTGAAATTTAATTATTAACCAGGGGGAACCATGAAAAGACAAGAGACCACAAACCTTCCAACTTTGTTTCATTTACTTCTCTGTTCCTTTCACTCTGTAATTGCGTGTGTGCACGTGTGTGTGTGTGCGCATGTGTGTATCCATGTTACCTTGTGTTAAGGGTTAAAGGTTTAGTTTGTTACTGGTCAGTATATAGTTTATCAGTAAGCCTTTAGCATTAAGGTGAAGTGTGTGTGATTATTTTGTGTTGGTGTATGTTGGATGTGAATTTGTCTCTGCAGTGCCTTTGAAGTTGAGTGTGTGACACACTCACGATGTAACGACTGTAACTGTAATTTCACTCTCTCAGGTCTTAAATCTGCATTTTTTTAAAATTCCAGTTTGATATTTTTGCGATGCTGCAGATAAATGTGAATATTCTTTATGTTGAATCTGATTGGTCGATCAGTGCAAATATTTCTAACAGGGATCCTACAGACAAATGCGATTATTTGATGGTGAATGTGATTGGTGGATTTTGTTGCTCTCCTGCTGCCTGAAAGCTGAACTCTCATTTTCGTATTGTCTTCACATCACCTCTCTGGAATTAATTCTGTATTCTTTCTGCATGTTTTCCTAAATTTGAGTCAAATCCTGAGAAACACTCGGCCGTAACACTGCCACTGAATTAACCTTCAAAAGTTTATACACATGGTATAAAATGTATATGATCATGACTTCAGTGGGATCCATCAGTGGAGGGAGGGACTTTGTAAGTTGTAAGAGATTTTTTTTTTTTATTTGCTGCATTATAATGCTTGTATAATTATATGTGAAATAGTTTGATCTTTTTAACATGAAGGGAATTTCAGAATAAAATTGTAAAATCCTAGAACCAGCAGAACCAGACACGCACACTCACTGAGCACTTTATTAGGAAAGCTGTACTAATGCTGGGTAGGGTCTCTCTTTGCTCTCAAAACAGCTTCAGTTCTTCGTGGCATGGATTCCTGTCTTTGTGGCATGAGGTTCTGCTCCATGTTGAGATGATTGCATCATGCAATTCCTGCAGATTTGTCAGGTGCACTTTCATGCTGTGAGTCTCCCGTTCCACCGCGTCCCAAAGGTGTTCTACTGGATTCAGAGCCGGTGATTGGGAAGGCCACTGAACTCATCGTCATGTTCATGAAACCAGTTTGAGACGACTTTTGCTTTGTGACATGGTGCATCATCATGCTGGAATGATAAGCCATTAGAAGAAGATAAATTGTGGCCATGAAGGTCAGCTGTGGCATTCAAGCCATGACTGATTGGTATTAACGGGCCCAAAGTGTGCCAAGAAAACATTCCCCACACCTTCACATCACCTCCACCAGCCTGCACTGGTGACACAAGGCAGGTTTGGTCCATGGATTCATGCTGTTGGTGCTGAATTCTGACCCCAACATCTGTGTTCCTCAGCAGAAATCCAGATTCTTCAGACCAGGCTATGTTTCTCCAGTCTTCATCTGTCCAGGGTTGGTGAGCCCGTGCCCACTGCAGCCTCAGCTTTCTGTTCCTGGCTGACAGAAGTGGAACCTGACGTGGTCTTCTGCTGTTGTAGTCCATCCCCTTCAAGGTTCGACGTGTTGTGCATTCTGAGATGCTTTTCTGCTCACCGCAGTTGTGCAGAGTGATTCTTTTCTCATCAACAGGGCGTTTCCATCTGCAGCTCTACGGCTCACTGGATGTTTTTTCTTTACCATTCTGCTTTTCTTTGCACCATTCTGAGTAAACTCCAGAGACTGTTCTGTGTTAAATCCCAGATGATGTGAAGTTATAGAAATACTCAAACCAAAATCACTGAGATCACATTTTTCCCCACTCTGATGCTTGATGTGAACATTATCTGAAGCTGAAGATGCATTGCACCGCTGCTACACAATTGGCTGATTAGATAATTGCATGAATCAGTAGGTGTACAGGTGTTCCTAATAAAGTGCTTGTGTGTGTGTGTGTATATATATATATATATATATATATATATATATATATATATATATATATATATATAAATAATGGTTTTTGTTCTTTTCTTTTTTCGTTACACCGAAGACATTTGGGTTTGACATTAAAAGATATGTTTGAGATGAAAGATCATAATTTCAGCTTTAATTTCCTAATATTTACATCTAGATAGCTTAGAACATGGCACCTTTGGTGGCAGACCACCCAATTTTTTATGAATTCCAATCTTCTCCTTCTGATTTGTACTGCTGATGAGAGGTTTGCATCTTGTGGTAAGTCCTCTTCAAATGGTGGTTTATGATAGTTTCACCCCTGCTCTGTGGAGGTTGTTGGTGATGTCACTGACCATTGTTTATGGGTTTTTCTTCACAGCTCTGACAATGTTTGTCATCAGCTGCTGTTGTTTTCCTTGGCCGACCTGTTCAGTGTCTGGTTGTTAGTACATCAGTGGTTTCTTTTCAGGACATTGAAAATTGTTGTATTGGCTATGCCCGATGCTTGAGCAGTGGCACTGATCAATTTTCTCTCTTTTCTCACTTCAGAATCTCCCAGAGGCTCAAAAGTAATTGGACAATTAAATGATAAGCAGTTTTATGACCAGGTGATGACCTGACTGTAGATGTAAATATCAGGAAATGAAAGCTGAAATTCAGATCTATCATCTCATATTCATCTTTTGATCTCAAACACAAATGTCTTCAGTATATCGTGTAGAGTATATATCAGTGTATAGTGAAAACAAAAGAATTGGCGTTGCTGTTCCAGTACTTTCAGAGGAGACTGTGTAGTGTGTGTGTGTGTGTGTGTGTGTGTGTGTGTGTGTGTGTGTGTGTGTGTGTGTGTGTGTGTGCCCGCCCGCAGTACTTTGCAAAATTCTTAAGCACCCTATTTCTTTTAGTACAAATTCTTATAGATGTTTATTTTATGATCTCTGCATTATTGTGTCAGTACAAAAACATTTTATATTTCCAAACATTACTTTTCAAGCAAATTAAATGAAAAATGTTTGTCACTAAAGAAAGCATGATTTCATAACTGGCTGCTCTTCAGACAAACCTACGTAATGAAGGCTGTTGGGATTTAAGTGACTGTGGCAGATTCTCCAACATGCTCAGTAAATCTTACTGCTAATTTCCTTATAAAACTGCACACAGTGGACCTGAGACTACTTTTGTTTTATTTAAAAAAAAAAAAAAAAAAAAAAAAAAAAAGGTCACACCAAATATTGACTTTAGTTTTCTTTGCTTGTGCCTAAGACTTGTGTGTCTGTGTGAGTGTGCTGTGCAAAAGTCTTAGGTACATGCAAAGAAATGCTGTAGAGCATTAAATGTTTCTACATAAAAAAATACTATAAAGAGCAGTAAACAGTAATAAATGAAACAATACTTGGTGTGATGATCCTTTGCTTTAAAAAAATAGTATCTTGGGTGCAGTGTGTGCAGTTTTATAAGGAAATGAGCTGGAAGTGTTACTGAGCATCTTGCAGAAGCAGCCACAGTTCTTCTGGAGACTTTGACTGTCGACTCGCTTCTTATTTCTGCAGTGAAACCCAGCAGCCTTCATTATGTTTTTATCTGAAAAGTGTCTCTTATGGAATCTGCTGCTTTCTTTACTGACATACAAACATTTTTCTGTAACATTTCATTTTGTGCTGGAAAACTAATGTTTGGAATCTAAAATGGTTTTGTACTGAATCAATAATGTAGAAGTCATAAAAAAAGAAAAAAGTTTGTACTAAAAAAAAATAGGGTGTCTAAGACTTTTGCACAGTACTGTGTGTGTGTGTGTGTGTGTGTGTGTGTGTATATACATACATGTGTTTATATATACTGTGTTCAGGGAGTGGTTAACACTGCTTGCCTGTTACAGAACCTTTAATAGCCTATATACAGTGACTTATATATACAGTAACATGACTCTTGGAGAGCCTGTGTTAAAATTGGAGGACAATATTAGATTAAAATGTTGTACATTTTAAGATTAGAATTTGTTTTACCAAGTGATTTGTATCAGCTTTAAAAGTTAATTTTCTCCGGTTTTCTGTTCTTTGTGTTTAAACTTATAATGCCTTTTACCGGTGTCCGGCTCTCTGAAAGGTCTGTTAACTTTTAGTATTGTAGAACTTTTTTTGTTTATATGGTCAGAATGCCACTGTTTATCCCTGCACAGCCATCTTCCCTCGTTTTTACTGTTCGTCTTTTACAGAAACATTACACTGAACCATTAAGCCTGACGTTTTCATCCAAAGAAATCTTTAATATACTTTCTTAATTGTGTCACTGAACGCTGACTGCACTGTTTTAATTCTGTGCCATTATAAAATGTTTATTATAGTGTTAACTAAAGATTGTTAAACTTCTAACTTGCATTACTGTTTGTTTCTTCTTGCCGTTTTAATTGTAGACTTCTAAGGGTATTTTTAAAGCTAGTCTAAACTTTTGGACCAAAATATTCTATTTTATATGCAAATAAAAAGCTGCAGTTTTGCTGATGCATGTCATTTTATTGTCAGTTTTCTAACTGTTGTTAATCAGAACCCACTTGTAGTGGAAATATGTCTGTTTATGCAGAAAGCACCTGAAGTGTGAAAATATTTTTCAGTAGAATTATTATAGCACTAACTATACACACTATTACTTGGCCAGTGAGAGCTTGTGGTAACTGTTTCATCTGAGCTGGATGATTATGTCTAATGTGTGTTAACTTGATTTTGCAGGGAATTAAGCTCAAACCCAGGTGGCAGTACAGTCATGCCAAGCTGATGCTCATTCTTTAAGATTTCTGGTTGTTGGATTTCCTTTTTCTGTTCAAAGCCAGGCATTCTGAGTGATTTTTCAACTGTTCAGATGGTGATGCTAACATCCTGCTGGGTCCTTTGGGCTTCCTAGAGAACTACCTTGGGCTATCTTGGGCTACCTAGAGAACTACCTCTGGAATGTACAGACAGCTGTGGTCAAAATGGTGAATGCCTTAGCATCCCAGTCTGCTCACACTTCTGTCTTGGACAGCTGGCTGCACACAGGCCTCAGCGGGACTACATTTGGTCCACTTTAGTTATAGAGGTCATCTCTGGACACCTTGGTATCAGTATGACAGAACACATGAATATGCCCAAGAGTTTCTGTGATAACTGTAGGTTTGGGCTGCTTTGGTCATTTGGTAATATTGATGCTAAACAGTACAAATCAACTACTGTCATGTCTAAGTCTTGGCCTGTTTAGTTATAGTCAGCCACTTAGGCTGAAGGGTTGCACCAGAGGTTTGGAAGATTTGATACAAGGTTCACACAGGTCCTTGAATTGCTTTAAATTTAGCTTTTTGAAAAGGTCTGGGATACTTGGAAAACTGCCATTTTTAGAAGTGCCTGTAATGAAAAGCGAGTATGAATTCTCATTTTACATTACATTTTAAGTACTCACCCAACTGTAAAGAAAACAGTTTTTTTCTCTATTTTTGTCTGTTCTGATGAACATTTTTAAGCCCACTGATATCTGAACTAGCTACATAGCAAGTCATAAAAAATAGCCTAGCCACAGTCATGGTCAAACTGATGCCAGCCTTGTGATTGCATTTTTTTCCTCCATAGAATGTTTTGCATATGCAACCACAGTGATAAAAATCACGCAGTGAAAAAATGAGGAAATGTATGGTCTCCTTTTGTGTAATTCCTATTTGAGGAATTGCTATTTGAGCACCTGTCAACATAGATCTAGGCCCTTCTATGACATGCTGCAAGAACAGCACTGAGAAACAGCCCTAGGAGCCTTCCTTCTGAAATGTAGTCTCTGATCATCTCCCTGTCTGTGCTGGGGCACTCCAGATTGTGCCCCACCCACCCTGCAGAAGCACCTTGGCAAGATATGTTGGTCAAGTAAGAGAGACACAACTCCTACCCGAGTTTGAGAATGCTAGGATGAAGGACCTAGGAGATAAGGGGTGCAGATGCTTGGTAATATGCTGTTGTTTTGGTAATTTTGTCCCTAACTCCTATTGTTGCAAAGGCCAAAATTCTACTGTACTAGATGGCCAAAAGTATGTGGACACCTTGACCATCACACCCATATGTGGACATTCCCCAAACTGTTGGAAGCACATAATTGTATAGAATGTCTTTGTATGCCGTACATTATATTTTCTGCTGACTGGAACAATGGAGCCCAAACCTGTTCCACGTCGATAATGCCCCTGTGCACAAAGAGAGGTCTATGAACACATGGGTTGCCGGGGTTCGGGTTACGCTTTTACAATGACCCAGGGTTAGGGTTAGGTATAGCGCTGAAACCAGTAGTGGCGTTCAGATGAGCTGCATGCAGATTTCTCAGTTTCTAGGGTTAAGGTTAGTTATTGGTGAAGGTATTGGTGAACCAAGGAAAGAGCACAGGCCGGCAGTTGTTAAGCACTGCCATTGTTCCTGTAGCAAACCCCTGCTTGGGGTTTGGTAATTTAAAAAACCAATTGAGCGTAACTGGACTGGGCTTTAATTTGATAGGTTTGGAGCTGATTTAAATGTTAAAGTGTGTTAAATCTTATTCTATCCTGCTTTAATTAAACAGTTGGCTTAGGATTAGGTTTTTGTGTTTACAATTATGAACACTGATTAGTTTAGGGTGTCATGGGAAGGAGAGCAGAGTGAGGGTGACCCACTAGCCTGAGGATGTAACCTCCTATGCCTGTGTGGGCATATTTCTGCTCACCTACCCATCGTTCCTACCATCATTTGAAGAGTCTAAGGCTGGGCAGGTGTGAGGAAAAGCATAAGTCAAAGCTGGAGTTTAGACAGGGTTAGGGTTAGGTATACACAAAGCTGTTTTGTCTCTAGCGTTTAGCTGGAGTATAAGTGGTAGATGTTTGTTTTTTCATTTGCTTAATTTTGGGTGCATCTGACTAAGATATTTTACCCAATTGGATAGTGTTTACATATTTATTTTTATTCTAATTCATTTATTTATTTAATTATTTCAATTTAAATATTGTTAATTATTTGTGTACCTAGCATGTTTATTTGGATATTCTTTTCCTAATAAAGCTTTTCTTATAAAGTAACCATGCCTTAAATATTAAACATTACCTGTTAATATTAAAATAGCTTTACTTATCTATCTATCTATTTATTTATTTTAAACAGCTAACATCTGCTATGTTTAATGATTCCTACATGTAGATGCAGTTGAGAAACTTACCTCTGAGTTTTCTGCCCTGCAAGGTGGGTGGAGACCGTTAGTCCCAGCGGATGACCCCGATGCAGGCCAACAAGCTTCTACTGGGCGGACCCTCTGGCGATCACCTGCCAAAAATGCTGAGCAATCTCCAAATGGCTGGAATTTATGGTTGGATTGCCAGTCCAGGTTATTACATGGTCAGCTCTGCACCATTATGGTGAGTAAATAGTGACACCTACTGGCTAAGATCACGACCGGCTAATTTCATTTAGCAAGTGAAATACTTGCAAACATAAAAAACTGTTGCGCCTATCTTTTTTGTTTTTGAGGTATTGAAGATAATATATTCAAAGACCCTACTCCCACAATCCTCTGCGGTTTGCCTAATTTGAATAATACATATTCTTGTCCAATCGTATTATAGGTGTTTAAATTTGTGTTCCAGAATGGATTGAGGTTAGGATTACAGTCATGATCCACCTGTATTCTAGGATTAAGTTTAGGATTACAGTTAAGGTAAGGGTTAGGGTTAGGTTTAGGCCTAGGGTTAGGTCTTTAAACTAGGGTTAAGCTTTTGGGGATAGAAAATAAGGTTAGGGTTAGGGTTAGGTGTTAGGG
>NC_069713.1:0-5000 GCF_027358585.1 Pangasianodon hypophthalmus
AACCCTAACCCTAACCCTAACCCCTAACCCTAACCCTAACCCTAACCCTAACCCTAACCTAACCCTAACCCTACCTAACCCTAACCCTAACCCTAACCCTAACCCTAACCCTAACCCTAACCCCTAACCCTAACCCTAACCCTAACCCTAACCCTAACCCTAACCCTAACCCTAACCCTAACCCTAACCCTAACCCTAACCCTAACCCTAACCCTAACCCTAACCCTAACCCTAACCCTAACCCTAACCCTAACCTAACCCTAACCCTAACCCTAACCCTAACCCTAACCCTAACCCTAACCCTAACCCTAACCCTAACCCTAACCCTAACCTACCCTAACCCTAACCCTAACCCTAACCCTAACCCTAACCCTAACCCTAACCCTAACCCTAACCCTAACCCTAACCCTAACCCTAACCCTAACCCTAACCCTAACCCTAACCCTAACCCTAACCCTAACCCTAACCCTAACCCTAACCCTAACCCTAACCCTAACCCTAACCCTAACCCTAACCCTAACCCTAACCCTAACCCTAACCCTAACCCTAACCCTAACCCTAACCCTAACCCTAACCCTAACCCTAACCCTAACCCTAACCCTAACCCTAACCCTAACCCTAACCCTAACCCTAACCCTAACCCTAACCCTAACCCTAACCCTAACCCTAACCCTAACCCTAACCCTAACCCTAACCCTAACCCTAACCCTAACCCTAACCCTAACCCTAACCCTAACCTAACCCTAACCCTAACCCTAACCCTAACCCTAACCCTAACCCTAACCCTAACCCTAACCCTAACCCTAACCCTAACCCTAACCCTAACCCTAACCCTAACCCTAACCCTAACCCTAACCCTAACCCTAACCCTAACCCTAACCCTAACCCTAACCCTAACCCTAACCCTAACCCTAACCCTAACCCTAACCCTAACCCTAACCCTAACCCTAACCCTAACCCTAACCCTAACCCTAACCCTAACCCTAACCCTAACCCTAACCCTAACCCTAACCCTAACCCTAACCCTAACCCTAACCCTAACCCTAACCCTAACCCTAACCCTAACCCTAACCCTAACCCTAACCCTAACCCTAACCCTAACCCTAACCCTAACCCTAACCCTAACCCTAACCCTAACCCTAACCCTAACCCTAACCCTAACCCTAACCCTAACCCTAACCCTAACCCTAACCCTAACCCTAACCCTAACCCTAACCCTAACCCTAACCCTAACCCCTAACCCTAACCCTAACCCTAACCTAACCCTAACCCTAACCCTAACCCTAACCCTAACCCTAACCCTAACCCTAACCCTAACCCTAACCCTAACCCTAACCCTAACCCTAACCCTAACCCTAACCCTAACCCTAACCCTAACCCTAACCCTAACCCTAACCCTAACCCTAACCCTAACCCTAACCCTAACCCTAACCCTAACCCTAACCCTAACCCTAACCCTAACCCTAACCCTAACCCTAACCCTAACCCTAACCCTAACCCTAACCCTAACCCTAACCCTAACCCTAACCCTAACCCTAACCCTAACCCTAACCCTAACCCTAACCCTAACCCTAACCCTAACCCTAACCCTAACCCTAACCCTAACCCTAACCCTAACCCTAACCCTAACCCTAACCCTAACCCTAACCCTAACCCTAACCCTAACCCTAACCCTAACCCTAACCCTAACCCTAACCCTAACCCTAACCCTAACCCTAACCCTAACCCTAACCCTAACCCTAACCCTAACCCTAACCCTAACCCTAACCCTAACCCTAACCCTAACCCTAACCCTAACCCTAACCCTAACCCTAACCCTAACCCTAACCCTAACCCTAACCCTAACCCTAACCCTAACCCTAACCCTAACCCTAACCCTAACCCTAACCCTAACCCTAACCCTAACCCTAACCCTAACCCTAACCCTAACCCTAACCCTAACCCTAACCCTAACCCTAACCCTAACCCTAACCCTAACCCTAACCCTAACCCTAACCCTAACCCTAACCCTAACCCTAACCCTAACCCTAACCCTAACCCTAACCCTAACCCTAACCCTAACCCTAACCCTAACCCTAACCCTAACCCTAACCCTAACCCTAACCCTAACCCTAACCCTAACCCTAACCCTAACCCTAACCCTAACCCTAACCCTAACCCTAACCCTAACCCTAACCCTAACCCTAACCCTAACCCTAACCCTAACCCTAACCCTAACCCTAACCCTAACCCTAACCCTAACCCTAACCCTAACCCTAACCCTAACCCTAACCCTAACCCTAACCCTAACCCTAACCCTAACCCTAACCCTAACCCTAACCCTAACCCTAACCCTAACCCTAACCCTAACCCTAACCCTAACCCTAACCCTAACCCTAACCCTAACCCTAACCCTAACCCTAACCCTAACCCTAACCCTAACCCTAACCCTAACCCTAACCCTAACCCTAACCCTAACCCTAACCCTAACCCTAACCCTAACCCTAACCCTAACCCTAACCCTAACCCTAACCCTAACCCTAACCCTAACCCTAACCCTAACCCTAACCCTAACCCTAACCCTAACCCTAACCCTAACCCTAACCCTAACCCTAACCCTAACCCTAACCCTAACCCTAACCCTAACCCTAACCCTAACCCTAACCCTAACCCTAACCCTAACCCTAACCCTAACCCTAACCCTAACCCTAACCCTAACCCTAACCCTAACCCTAACCCTAACCCTAACCCTAACCCTAACCCTAACCCTAACCCTAACCCTAACCCTAACCCTAACCCTAACCCTAACCCTAACCCTAACCCTAACCCTAACCCTAACCCTAACCCTAACCCTAACCCTAACCCTAACCCTAACCCTAACCCTAACCCTAACCCTAACCCTAACCCTAACCCTAACCCTAACCCTAACCCTAACCCTAACCCTAACCCTAACCCTAACCCTAACCCTAACCCTAACCCTAACCCTAACCCTAACCCTAACCCTAACCCTAACCCTAACCCTAACCCTAACCCTAACCCTAACCCTAACCCTAACCCTAACCCTAACCCTAACCCTAACCCTAACCCTAACCCTAACCCTAACCCTAACCCTAACCCTAACCCTAACCCTAACCCTAACCCTAACCCTAACCCTAACCCTAACCCTAACCCTAACCCTAACCCTAACCCTAACCCTAACCCTAACCCTAACCCTAACCCTAACCCTAACCCTAACCCTAACCCTAACCCTAACCCTAACCCTAACCCTAACCCTAACCCTAACCCTAACCCTAACCCTAACCCTAACCCTAACCCTAACCCTAACCCTAACCCTAACCCTAACCCTAACCCTAACCCTAACCCTAACCCTAACCCTAACCCTAACCCTAACCCTAACCCTAACCCTAACCCTAACCCTAACCCTAACCCTAACCCTAACCCTAACCCTAACCCTAACCCTAACCCTAACCCTAACCCTAACCCTAACCCTAACCCTAACCCTAACCCTAACCCTAACCCTAACCCTAACCCTAACCCTAACCCTAACCCTAACCCTAACCCTAACCCTAACCCTAACCCTAACCCTAACCCTAACCCTAACCCTAACCCTAACCCTAACCCTAACCCTAACCCTAACCCTAACCCTAACCCTAACCCTAACCCTAACCCTAACCCTAACCCTAACCCTAACCCTAACCCTAACCCTAACCCTAACCCTAACCCTAACCCTAACCCTAACCCTAACCCTAACCCTAACCCTAACCCTAACCCTAACCCTAACCCTAACCCTAACCCTAACCCTAACCCTAACCCTAACCCTAACCCTAACCCTAACCCTAACCCTAACCCTAACCCTAACCCTAACCCTAACCCTAACCCTAACCCTAACCCTAACCCTAACCCTAACCCTAACCCTAACCCTAACCCTAACCCTAACCCTAACCCTAACCCTAACCCTAACCCTAACCCTAACCCTAACCCTAACCCTAACCCTAACCCTAACCCTAACCCTAACCCTAACCCTAACCCTAACCCTAACCCTAACCCTAACCCTAACCCTAACCCTAACCCTAACCCTAACCCTAACCCTAACCCTAACCCTAACCCTAACCCTAACCCTAACCCTAACCCTAACCCTAACCCTAACCCTAACCCTAACCCTAACCCTAACCCTAACCCTAACCCTAACCCTAACCCTAACCCTAACCCTAACCCTAACCCTAACCCTAACCCTAACCCTAACCCTAACCCTAACCCTAACCCTAACCCTAACCCTAACCCTAACCCTAACCCTAACCCTAACCCTAACCCTAACCCTAACCCTAACCCTAACCCTAACCCTAACCCTAACCCTAACCCTAACCCTAACCCTAACCCTAACCCTAACCCTAACCCTAACCCTAACCCTAACCCTAACCCTAACCCTAACCCTAACCCTAACCCTAACCCTAACCCTAACCCTAACCCTAACCCTAACCCTAACCCTAACCCTAACCCTAACCCTAACCCTAACCCTAACCCTAACCCTAACCCTAACCCTAACCCTAACCCTAACCCTAACCCTAACCCTAACCCTAACCCTAACCCTAACCCTAACCCTAACCCTAACCCTAACCCTAACCCTAACCCTAACCCTAACCCTAACCCTAACCCTAACCCTAACCCTAACCCTAACCCTAACCCTAACCCTAACCCTAACCCTAACCCTAACCCTAACCCTAACCCTAACCCTAACCCTAACCCTAACCCTAACCCTAACCCTAACCCTAACCCTAACCCTAACCCTAACCCTAACCCTAACCCTAACCCTAACCCTAACCCTAACCCTAACCCTAACCCTAACCCTAACCCTAACCCTAACCCTAACCCTAACCCTAACCCTAACCCTAACCCTAACCCTAACCCTAACCCTAACCCTAACCCTAACCCTAACCCTAACCCTAACCCTAACCCTAACCCTAACCCTAACCCTAACCCTAACCCTAACCCTAACCCTAACCCTAACCCTAACCCTAACCCTA